>NC_057799.1:73030905-73125224 GCF_018294505.1 Triticum aestivum | reverse complement strand
GGCGGCGGCGTGCGGCGGGCAGCGGCGGCGGCGGGGTGGGAGGAGAAGGGCGAGGAGGAAGTGAGTAACGGGCGGGGGGGTACCTGCCGTTAGTAAAGTGCCCTCTTTGTCGTCCGCCAGCCTTTGCCGTCCGCCTTTTTTCCTCTTTGCCGTCTGCTAGCGGACGGCAAAGAGGTGGGCCGTTAAGATTTTTTCAAACGAGCGGGGGGTGGGGGCCACCTCACTCTTTGCCGTCTGCTGGCAGACGGCAAAGAGCTGGCAGATGGCAAAGAGATTCTTTGTCGTCAGCCTTTTCTTTGCCGTCTGCTTTTGGGTAGCTGATGGCAAAGAGCTTCTTTGCCGTCAGCTAGCAGACGGCAAAGAGCTGGCAGATGGCAAATTAGCTGATTCCAGTAGTGCATGAGCCGCCTAAAAATCAAGGTGCTTGTTGGGTCGAAGCTTCCGGCTCATCCCTCTCCGCTCCTCCGGCTGATTCCATGACCTGGAAGGTTGATGATTTCCAGTCAATGCCGCTCAAAGCTTCAAATTGAGCCTCGTCATCAATTAACCCGGCCGGGTCAACTTCTGGGGCGAAGGTATGTTTACGAGTCGGAGGGATCAAGCTGATTGCTTCATAGCGTGGAGTGGGGATCCTCTGATTTTTCGCGTCATAGCCCGGCTGATACTTGGTAAGGTCGGTGTCATTCCCAATCAGGGTGGCCACCGGGCGCACGCTCTTCACACAGGCAGCGAAATCTTTCTCGTCAAAGGGGTGCCGTCTTCCTTCAGGCTGGGGTATCCAAGAGCGATGTCGGTCGGGTCTAGCTCCGGGAGAAAAGCCTTGGCCCGGCTCAGCGCAGCTATAGCTCCGGCTCTTGCAGAGGCCCGTCTTAGCTCTTGGAAGCGCTGAGGAAGAACGGCAAGCCGCCTAAGTACGTCCGCCAGGTGAGTCGGAACCTTATTGGACAGAGCCACAACAGCTAAAGCACGCTGTGACCCGGTGTAGAGTTGCTCCACCAAGGTGTAAACAGCTTTCAACTTGGTCAGAATATTTTGGTTAAGGTTGGAGCTTCTGGGACCTGCATAACAAGGTTAGGTGAGCTGATGGCAATTGTGGGACTTCTAAGACATAAAGAATGTAAGCTTGTTAAAGGCTTGCAGAATGACTTACCGAAGATTGCGGCGACCATCTGTGACACATGGCGCTTTAAGCCGGAGAGTTCGGCGGTTCTCTCAGTCAGAGCAGCCTCCGCTTGTTCGGCCCGGCTGAGCAAAGCAGTTTTCTCGTCGGCCCAAGTCTTTCTTTCTGTTTCAAATTTCTTCTTTAGCTTTTCCTGTGCAGCAACACTGAACTCAAATTTGGCATTGGCCTTCCGGGTCTTAGTTTCCTGAGTCTTCAGGCGGTTCTTGAGCTCAGAGATTTCAGATTCCAATTTCTTGCAGGCAGCCTGTATACATTCCGGGTTACAGTTTGAGTATTTATCATGCAACATTAAAGTCCCAAGCACTTTGCAAGCAAAGACACTTGGCACTTGGGGGCTAATGTATGCTGAAAGATTCTATTTATAATTACCGGTTCAAGAAGGTAAGCCGGAAGTTAAGTCTACAACATATTCTATCATAAGTAATAGACTTGGGGGCTAGCATGGTAAGGATGACTATGGAGTAAGCAAGAGAGTTGTACCTCCGATTTTTGCTGTATCTGCTTTACCATATCAATCTCCAGGTCCCGGCTGTTGTGCACTTGACCAATGTAACCAGAAACAATGTCTCCAATGCTCAAGTTAGCATAGTCAGTGATCTCCAGTCTAGCCCTGCGGCGCTCCAGCAGTTCTTCTTTGGCAGAGCATCTCGCCAGCACAGTGGGTCTTCCCGGCTCAACATATTCAGTCCGGGTAATCACCACATCCGGGTCATCGGCCAGTTGGGCTAAGCTGGGAATCTCCGGGTTATCAGAACCCGCCATGGTTTGTTCTTCAGTTGAGGCGGCGGTTCCCGGAGCTGGTGCAGATGGCGGCTCAGAGGCAGAGGCATTGGGTTAAGCTAAGTCCGGCTCTTCGACCGGTCTATTTTTCTTTGCCCTCTTGCTGAGCTTGGCTTGGGCACTGAAAGTCAAAAGGTTAGTACAAAAAACATAAGTAAGGTAAGCACAAAATGAGATGATTATCATTACCCGGGTGCGGTCTTGAAAGCCGGCAGGTTAGATTGCATGGAGTCACCAGAGGAAGGTGAAGTTTCCTGATAGTTTGAGTTAGACGAATTGAGTGGTTGACGAGTGACGCCCGCTAAAGGATGAAAAGGGTATAAGTCGGAGATAACCTCAGTCCGGCGCTTTCTTGATGCTTCGGGTAAGCCGGAGGAGAGGTCTGTATCCTTGCTGGCCCGGGTATGCCTCCGGCTCTCATGAATCTGTTGCTTCAAAAGAAATTGAGGATCTTGATAAGCTAAAGGATGCGAAAATCTTACTTTCCGGGTTACTCTTCAGACTTTCAGCCTTGGCAAGGGGTCCGAGTCGGAGCAAAGTATAGTTACCTCTTCAGTCACCGGGTTACTCGCTCCGGTATCATCCTGCGGATAATCAAGTCAGTAAGGTGGTTAAAAACAGACGAGAAACAAAAGAAGAGCCTAACGAATCAAGGGCTACCTCTGACTCGGAGCTATCATCTAACTGAAGCAGCTCTGAGGCGCTAGGCTTACTCCCCTTCTTGCGGGGAGCGGCTCTCCTGGCGGCTTTTTTAGCCTTCCTGGCTTTTTTGGCAGCCTCATGGTCATACTTGACCTTCCAGAACTTGTCATTAGCCTGGAAAATGCAACAAAGGTTTCCTTGAAGTTAAAATGAAAATTGTAAAAATGGAAAGTAAAGTGCTCAGATTGGTAGCTTACCACCGGAGCCGGGTTAGCTTGGCAGAAGGGGCTTAAGCCGGTCCTCCCGCGGTCTGCTAAGCTCTCGTTCAAGAGGGACTTGGTCATGTCGTCCACGACGTCCTCAGGTAGATCGTTGGGGCTGTGCAGCAGAGGGTCATCCTTCCGGCCCGTGTAATCACACATTAAGCCGGGGCGGCGGCTCAAGGGAATCACCCGCCAAGAGATCCAGACCCGGACCAGATCGACGCCGTTAAGGCCATTTCCCAGAAGAGCCTTAATCTTGTTGATGGTGGGGATCAGTGGTTGACGCTCAGCTTGAGATAGTTTGTCTGGCAGGGGGTGATTTGGCTCCAGACGCAGGGCACGAAAGCCGGGCAGAGGGTTCTCATCAGCCAGAGAGGTATCTTGGCAGTAGAACCATGTCAGGTTCCAGTCCTTTGGGTGTCTTGGCGGCTCAGCATAAGGAAAGAGGCAATCTCTCCGTCGTTGAATGGAGATTCCACCAAGTTCCAAACTAGGCCCGTTGGCGCATTCATTCTGGCGATTCAAACAAAATAACTCCCTAAAGAGCAGCAGATTGGGTTCCTCTCCAAGGTATACCTCACAAAACACTTGAAAGTTGCAAATGTTCGACACGGAATTGGGTCCAATGTCTTGAGGTCGCAGATTGAAAAAAGTCAGAACGTCTCTGAAGAATTTTGAGCCGGGAGGAGCAAAGCCCCGGCTCATGTGATCAGCAAATATCACAACCTCTCCATCTCTTGGTTGAGGTCTTTCTTCCGACGGGTCAGGGGCACGATAGGACATGACCTCCTTTTTGGGCAGGTAACCCGTCTTCACGAAATCAGCTAAAGTGTCATTAGTAACATTGGATCTCATCCAGTTGCACGTAATGGGTCCCTTGGGAGCCTTGGGCGGCATTGTGAAAGACGAAAGCCTATGACAAAAGGAAATGTCCGGTTCAACTATAAGCCGGAGGAAGTTTACAGTTCAGCATTCAAGATGGCCGGCTTATGAAGGGGCCTAATGACATATGGCTAATTGTGTCGGGTTATCTAAGCCGTTGTGGGCATCGTGAGTAATTCAAGTTGTTCAAAACTCTATCATAAATCAGCCAGAAAGTTCACAGCGCGTGGCCTCTTTTAAGCCAGAGATATGAGCCGCCATAGCTAACAGATGCAATTTTTGACTAAGTGTGGCACAAACAAGTTTCACAGATCGCAGTAATTATTTAGGATCAAACAATCGACTAGAAAGAAAAAATTTCTAGACCTAGAAGCTGATACAGAGAAGTTCATGAGCTCTAAGGAGATCTCTTTGCAAGTAAAGGGGACATGCTACTGTTGAAAATGGGTGCGAAACCACAGCCGCACGAGCTCTATATGGTTTCTGGATCCAAGGGGGCCGTGTAGGAGGAACTGTGAAGAAATGGCGACGAACTGCGAAGAACAGGGGATAACGGCAAGAACCCTAATGCGGATCTATTCTATGGAGTGGCAAGAACTTACGGGTGCTGATGAGTCGCGGAGGTCGCCGCCGTTTCTCTGGACCAGTTCAGGGTGATGCGGCGGCCAAGGTTGGAGAAGACCAGGGGCGCGGCGGCGGCGGAGCTCGAGCTCTCGGGTGTTAGAGGAGGAAGACGATGGAGGAGATAAGTGAATGAAGGCTTATGGGCCGGGCCTATTTATAAGGTGCGGCTAATAAGTGGGCGCGAGAAACGAGGAGGCCAAGGCGTGATTATCTTGCCACAGAAGCGCCTCGATTTTTGGGATGGCCATTAAAGATAAGATCCGTTGGGATATGACAGAATAAAAAAATGAACTTAATGGAAGATGACGTCATGGCGGGTTATCAGGAATCCAGAAGATGATGTCACGGCGGGTTATAACCTTCGCACAAATATAAGCCGGAAGATTTTCTCTCAAAGGGATTGAAGATTGACATGAACCGGTTCAAATCAATCTGGGGCCTAATGTTGAGGATATAACCATTGGAGTCACCCGCCCAGGAGGGGCCGGGTTACGTCATAATGGTCATCACGCGAAGCTCAGTACCAAACTTGAAGACGGCGGGTCAATAATGGGCTTAAGACCCGGAGATGGCTTAAGGCCCGTAGTGATAACCGCCGTTATGGTGAAACTTGTAGTGTAAGGCAAGAATAGTTAAGAGTCCGAGCCGGACACTGTTATGAGCCGGCCGGGACTCTGAGAGCCGCTGGGAGTCAACCTCTCAATATAAAGGGACGACCCGGCGGCGGTTTAGGGACAAGTAAGACCAAATCGATAACCAGGCAGGATGGTTTAGCTCCTGGTCGTCGAAACCCTAATCAATACCACCTCAACTGGACGTAGGCTTTTACCTTCACTGTAAGGGGCCGAACCAGTATAACCCTCGTGTTCCTTGTCCCGTTTAACCCCTTTAAGCTTCCTAGCTGCGATGGCTCCACGACTAAGTCCTTGCACGAGGACATCTGCCGTGACAATTCCACGACAGGAAGGGTCTATGTCAGAGCTTTGATTTAGCAAACTCCACATACTCAACTATCATTTAATCTTTCATAATTGCTAACACTCACGTGATATTTATGGGTTCAAAGTTTTAACCAGACACAGAGAAAGATAGGGGCTTATAGATTCGCCTCCCAACCTTTTACCTCAAGGGTAATGTCAACAATAATAGTTCATGATAACTTACATCCAATTGGATATATATACCAGGATCTTTCCAACACAATGTGCTTGCCAAAGGATAAAATGTAAAAAGGAAAGGTGAAGATCACCATGACTCTTGCATAAGGATAAAAGTAAAAGATAGGCCCTTCGTAGAGGGAAGCAGAGGTTTTCATGCGCTTTTATGGTTGGATGCACAAAATCTTAATGCAAAAGAACGTCACTTTATATTGCCACTTGTGATATGGACCTTTATTATGCAGTTCGTCACTTTTATGTCTTCCACATCACAAGATCGTATAAAGCTTATTTTCTCCACATTAATAGATCATACATATTTAGAGGGAAATTTTTATTGCATGCACCGATGACAACTTACTTGAAGGATCTTACTCAATCCATAGGTAGGTATGGTGGACTCTCATGGCAAAACTGGTTTAAGGAATGTTTGGAAGCACAAGTAGTATCTCTACTTGGTGCAAAGAATTTGGCTAGCATGAGGGGGAAAAGCAAGCTCAACATGTTGGATGATCCAAGACAATATACTTTATTTCGGATACAAGAAAACATAACCCATTACATTGTCTTCCTTGTCCGACATCAACCTTTTAGCATGTCATATTTTAATGAGTGTTCACAATTACAAAAGATGTCCAAGATAGTATATTTATATGTGAAATCTCTCTTCCTTCAATATTCTTTCATGAATTGTTCAAGTGACCAATTCTACGTTTGCTAACTTTCAATAAGTTTACTACCTATACTTATTCTATGTGAAGTCATTACTCCCCATGGTATAAGCATATGAAACATATATAAATTCAGGTTTATGATATTTCAATTATTTAACCATTTACTCATAGGATATACGTGAAGCACGTGAGTAAATGACAAACTACTCCAAAAGATAATAGTGAAGGACACTGAGTAGTCAAACAATTAACTAGCCATGGGAGGATTCTTTTTCATTTGATAATTCAGATCCAATGATTTTATTCAAACAGCAAGTAAGATTGAAAATACGCTCCAAGCAAAACACATATCATGTGACGAATAAAAATATAGCTCTGAGTAAGGTATACCGATAGTTTTGAAGACGAAAGAGGGGATGTCTTCCGGGGCATCCCCAAGCTTAGGCGCTTGAGTCTTCCTTGAATATTACCTTGGGGTTCCTTGGGCATCCCCAAGCTTAGGGTCTTTCCACTCCTTATTCTCCTCATATCGATATCTCACCCAAAGCTTGAAAACTTCAATCACACAAAACTTAACGGAACTTCGTGAGATAGGTTAGTATGATAAAGAGCAAACCATTCAATTTGGTACTGTCAAAGACAAGGTTCATAATTGTTCCCACACAATTTCTACTGTACCATATCATTTCTACAATTTATATTGAGAAATATAAGCCATAGAGACTAGAAAACAAGCAAACTATGCAATGAAAACATAATCTGTCAGAAACAGAACAGTCTGTAATGATCTGAACAGAAACCGTACTTCTGCTACTCCAAAAATTATGAAATAAATTGGTGGACGTGAGGAATTTGTCTATTAATCTTCTGCAAAAAGAATCAACTCAAAAGCACTCTTCTGTAAAAAAATGACAGCTAATCTCGTGAGCGCAAAGTTTCTGTTTTTTACAGCAAGATCACATTAACTTTCACCCAAGTCTTCCCAAAGGTCTTACTTGGCACTTTATTGAAACAAAAGCTATAGAACATGATTACTACAGTAGCTTAATCATGTAAACACACACAAAAAATTAAGGGTAAATATTGGGTTGTCTCCCAACAAGCGCTTTTCTTTAATGCATTTTAGCTAGGCATGATGATTTCAATGATGCTCGCATATAAGATAAGAATTGAAACATAAAGAGAGCATCATGAAGAATATGCCTAGCACATTTGAATCTAACCAACTTCCTATGCCTAGGGATTTTGTGAACACATAATTTTATAGGAACAAGAATCAACTAGCATAGGAAGGCAAAACAAGTATAACTTCAAACTTTAACCACATAGAGAGGAAACTTTATATTATTGCAACTTCTACAAGCATATATTCCTCCCTCATAATAATTTTCAGTAGCATAATGAATGAATTCAACAATATAACCATCACATAAAGCATTCTTTTCATGATCTACAAGCATAGAAATTTTTTCTACTCTCCACATAAGCAAAATTCTTCTCATTCGGAATAGCGGGATCACTAGTTCCTAAAGTTGACACTCTTCCAAACCCGCTTTAGATGATAATATTATTCATACTCCAAAAGATATAAGTGAAGTTCATGGAGCATCCTACAATTAATATAGGCTAACCAATATCCAAGCTCAAAATGTATAAGTGAAGCACACGAAGCATTCTATAAAACCATACTCAAAAGATTTAAGTGAAGCACAAAGAGCACTTCTATAAGATCATACTTAAAAGATATAAGTGAAGCACATGAATTATTCTATATATTGATGAAGGGACATCTCATACTATCATGGTTCTTAAAGAAAAAGAAAAACACAAAGGACACAAATCATGTGAACAAAACAAAAACCGAGGTATACCGATATTTGTTGAAGAAGAAAGATGGGATGCCAACCGGGCATCCCCAAGCTTAGATGCTTGAGTATCCTTTGAAATATTTACTTGGGGTGACTTGGTAATCCCCAAGCTTTAACTCTTGCCTCTCTTTATTCTTCTCACATCGGTAACTCCTCGTTCTTCGAACACTTCATCCACAAAAACTTAACAAAAACTTTGTGCGATCCGTTGGTATAACAAAGCAAATCACTACTATAAGTACTGTTGCAAACCAATTCATATTTTGTTTTTGCATTATAGCTACTGTAATATAAATTTTCCATGGCTTAATCCACTGATAGAAATCGATAGTTTCATCAAAACAAGCAAGCAATGCATCAAAAACAGAATCTGTCTTAAACAGGACAGTCTGTAGTAATCTGAAAGCTGAGCAAACTTATGTAACTCCACAAATTATGAAATAAATTTGACAATTTGAAAAATTTGTACAGAAGTAATGTGCAAAAAGTTTCAGATCCATTTCACTTTCCAGTAAGAAATGTAAATTCATGCACTACAGCCAAAGTTTCTGTTTTTGTTCTGCACATAGTAAACAAGCAATCTAATCATCCTAAAACCAAAGCTTGGCACATTATTTTTATAAAACAATGGATATATACAAGGGGATAATTATTTACAGAGAAACTTCCATGAAAAATTCTACATTGTTTCTGTGAGCATGAACACAAGTGCTCAAGGTCGATCCTCACTTCTTCAATGCATAACTTTCCAATCACTTCTCTTTTTGAAAAACTTTTTAGGCATGAGAGGAAAGTAATAATTTTTTTGTATTTTCATTCTTTAAAAAAAATTGTATGTTTCACCCACAACTAAATAGAAACAAAAAGGAAAAAACAAAATCTACTTAGTGAAGAAAGAAAACAAGCACACACGAGAATATCAACCCCACGCTATTGCTCCCCGGCAACGGCGCCAGAAAAGAGCTTGATAATCCCCAAGTGCAGGGAATCATCGTAGCAATTTCCAAAGGTGGAAGTGATAAGTATGGAGTGTCGAACCCACAAGGAGCTAAAGGTAAGATCAATATTCTCTCAAGCCCTATCTGACACTGATACGACTCTACGTGCACCGAACGTTTGCTTCCAACTAGAAACGAGAAATAAAACTACGTTGCGGGTATGAAGAGGATAACTTTGTATGATATCGGAGAGCTAAAACATAAAAGTAGTTGCTGTTATCATAAAGTTAGAATATACTACTAAATATTATAAATAGCGAGTGTGGAATAATGATGGATCGGTGTGCGGAATTGTCCTAGGCAATCGTTAACAAGACCGGTAATCACTATTGCAGTTTCATATGAGGGAGAGGCATAAGCTAACATACTTTCTCTACTTGGATCATATGCACTTATGATTGGAACTCTAGCAAGCATCCGCAACTACTAAAGATCATTAAGGTAAAACCCAACCATAGCATTAAACCATCAAGTCCTCTTTATTCCCATATGCAACAACCCCCTTACTCGGGTTTGTGTTTCAGTCACTCACGCAACCCACTATAAGCGAATCATAAACGTATTGCAACACCCTACAGCGGGGATCCCTCACGCTTGCGCGACACAGAGGGCACCATAGGACAGCATCAAAGTAAAACATACAACTCATACCAATCTAGATCATCAATCAACCCAAAGACAAAAGATATCTACTCAAAACATCATAGGATGGCAACACATCATTGGATCATAATATGTGGGATAAAGCACCATGTTCAAGTAGGGATTACAGCGGGGTGCGGGAGAGTGGACCGCGTAAAAGAGATGAGGATGGTGATGTTGATGAAGACGATCACCGCGGTGATGATTCCCCTCTCGATGGCACTCCGGTGCCACCAAGAGAGAGGAGGAGAGGTTCTCCCCCTTGTGCTTCCTCCTCCATGGCCTCCCCCTGGATGGGGAAAGGTTCTCCCTCTGGTCCTTGGCCTTCATGGCAATGATGGCCTCTCCGGGGTACTCCTCCATGGCCACCGGTGATGATGGCCCCCTCCGGCAGGGTGCCGGAGAGGGCCTAGATTGATTTCTCGTGGCTACAGAGGCTTGCGGCGGCGGAACTTCCGATCTAGGTTAATTTTCCAAGGTTTCTGTATTTATAAGAATTTTTGGCGTCAGTCTCACGCCAAGGAGGTTCCCGAGGCGTCCACGAGGCAGGCCCACACGCCTGGGGGGAGGGGGGGTGGGCGCGCCCCCCACCCTCGTGGACGCCCCGGGACTCTCCTGGCCCAACTCTTTTACTCCGGGGTCTTCTTTTGGTCCATAAAAAATCGTCAAAAATCGGCACGTCAATTGGACTCCGTTTGATATTCCTTTTCTGTAAAACTCAAAACAAGGAAAAAACAGAAACTGGCACTGGGCACTAGGTTAATAGGTTAGTCCCAAAAATCATATAAAATAGCATATAAATGCATATAAAACATCCAAGGTTGATAATATAATAGCATGAATACTTCATAAATTATAGATACGTTGGAGACGTATCATGCTTGTATGACTTATTTTACTTTTTAGAGTTGTGTTGTGATATCTTCCCGTGAGTCCCTGATCTTGATCGTACACATTTGCGTGTATGATTAGTGTACAATTGAATCGGGGGCGTCACACATAGCCCCCGCAAGCATCCTGCACACATATCCAATGCACCAGATGTAGCTAGGAGCAGCAAAGGTGACTCTGGTTATGTGCTTGCTTCCACACTGTTCCCACCTCCTGCCAAAAACAATGTTATGGAGAAAACGGAAGTCCGGAGTACAACTGACGCAGGTGGCAAGCCGTGCATGATTGAAGGAGGTGAATGTCTGGAGCAGACTGCGTCTTTCACCGCCGTGGAGAACCCCAGCTTAAATTTGCGCACTTCTAAGCTCCCAGTCAACATTGGTGTCCCCTATAGCCCAAACAAGAAGATTGGCAAGAAAGTTGTGATTGAGACCGCTGACAGCACGCCCCGCCCTACTAATAAGCCTGATGATCCTACAGCAGACGAGGCAGAAATGTTTGTTGATCTATCACCCCTGGATTCTGCCAAGCAACTCGTTCGCGATCCGGCTGGTAGGCAGGAGAGGCACCCAATGGCTTTCACCCCACCGGGCTGTAGCCTTGGCATCGATCGCAGTCAAGATGAACCAGTGGTGCAAGATCCCATGCATGTTGCCTTTACTTTCCTGGCAGGCATGCCCCCAATGATGGCGCAGCCAATGGCTGATGGCAGGAAGGCTGTGAAGTTTGTAGAGCCGATAGTGCAAGGTACATTTTTGTGTGTTTATCATTTGTTTCTACATTTTTTTAGTCTGACGTTTGTCACAAGCCTTTTTGGTTTCTTACTGTTGATGGCAAATCTCATGAGATGCACATGGCAACTGGAGTTGCTGCAACATGGCACCTACAGTTGTTGCCATGTGGCAATTCCATTCGCAAAGCACATGGCAACTGGAGTTGCTGCAACATGGCAACTCCAGTTCAATGTACTTGGCAACTGCAGTTGTTGCCACATGGCAACTACAGTGCAATGCACATGGCAACTGAAGTTGTTTCCACATGGACACTTTCTAATTTGCCCCTACAGTTCACATTCTACACTCTTTTTTCACAATAACTTGTTGTTACCAAGTTTCCTAACCCACTGTTTTATCCTTCCAGCCACCCTTGAGGAGATTTTGCCGTCACTTGATGAAGCTTACCGCAGGATTGAGGAGGAAGCATTGAAGAGGAGGTCCTCATGGGGTCAGGGGCAATCAAGTTCTAACGTGACCGCTGAGTCTGTATCCGAGGATACCATTAGAAGTGCCACCCCTGGATCTGTGAGGCAGAATAGGGTAGTTCACGCACCACCCGTGGATGACTATGAGCCCGAAGTTAAGGCCACAAAGGAGTAGAACCATCTGTACGATATTGTCAAGTGTTTTGAAAATGCGAGGTCGAACAACAAGCACATGAAGGAGCTAAAAGCGTAATGTCCACACCACATAACCCCTCACTTGCTTTTCTCTGATATTTTTCCTTTGCTATTCCAGCCATGCGTTGTTTATGTTTTATGTTTTATTTTATTTAGCAGACATGATTCTTTCATGTTATATCATTTTCATATAGCTCATGTTTGGACAGAACCAAAATCATACAATGTGATGCGACATACGTCGACCTGGATGATCTTGCCTAGTCTGTGAGGCCACCTGGTAAAATGTCGAAGAATTTAGTTGCGTGTGGGGTTGACTTCATCAACAGGCATATGGATATTTGTCCCGACAAGATGATCATCCAGTACATCCTGACCTGTAAAATATGGGATGGTGACTTCCACCATAAAATCCCGAGGAAGCATTTTGCCGCACATGGTGAATTCAAGCTCACACTGAAGAAATATGTGAGTGTTCCTTCTTGTTGTACATATTTCTTCCATGTTATGTTTTGTCAGTAGCCATACTTCATATGTGGCAATATCTGCCATGTAAAATATGTTTGACCGTTTAATGCAACTTATTTGGCAACTTCACTTAAATATTGGGCAACTTTATTTATACATGGATGGCAACTTCTTTTAATTACACATGGCAAATAAACATTCTCCGTGGGCGCATTTTTTGGACCCTTGCTGCTTTGTCATTCATGTACCTCTTAGTGCATCCGGCAATATCTTTACATATCCTTTTTCCAATTACATCATTTCTGTTTTTGATGTGAACTCTGCTTTTTCTTTCCTTTACTTTACTTGCAGGTCATGTTCCCCATGTTCCAGGAGCTTGCACCAGACAACCCAGATGACAAGTGTGGTCACCACTACGCGATTTGCCTTGACCTGAAGAACCAATGATTTGAGGTGCTTCATTCAATGCGTTCAGAAGATGATGAAGATCTTACTACACATGCTGAATTCTTTATCAACAACCTGAAAGAGACATGGAACCGTCACTACGAAAACTCAAAGGTCCATATCAGTCATTTTCCAATCGAGTATGTCGCGACTACGAAGCAAGGAAACCGGTAATTACTATCTTTTCATGTGTCCTCCACATCAATCCTAAAATCCTAAACCTTTGTCACCTCTGTATTGAAGTTTATGATTTTTTCTGTTCTCTTGAGTTCATCTGATTCTTTTCTTTATAGGCATGTCTGTGGCTTTCACACGTTGGAATACCTTGCAAAGTGGGAAGGTCGACGGGTCCCTGTCATCACGGATGCAATGGTCGTCGAGCTCCGTAAAATATACACATGGAACTGGTTGATGAATGAAGATTTCAACAAGCGGGCCAACGCAGGAGAGTTCATAGAGGCAGCTGTCAAAACCGCCAACAAGAAGTACAAGTGATCACGTGATGCTCCATACCGCATGCCTACCTTACATTATGTGGCTGAGGAATGTAAGGTATCAACTTGTTCTTTTAAAACTATGTCCGTGTGCTATGTTATGACTGCATCCCCCGTAGTCTAGTATATAGTGGTGGCGTGTGAGTGCCATTGAATATTTGTAATATATGTGTGGATCTGAACCTGCTTAGGTGTGGCAACAGCTACGATTATGTTCACTAATATTTGTAATATATGTTGAATGCGTCTATGATGCCTGAAACATGGCAAATATAGTTGATTAGGCACGGTTAGTGAAAGTAATCGTTCCTTTTTTGTTTTTTGCGTTTTTTCCATTGCTAACTGTATCGATTAGCACAGTAGTTCATAAGCAACTGTTCTCTCGTGTTTTTGCACGTGATCGTTTCAACTAGTTTGTTCATAGTATGTATACAATACAATATGTGTGGAAAAAATGCGTGGTCTGAAAACGGAAATCTACGCGATGGCAGATTCAATAGAAATTACATGGCAGATTCGATGGAAGCTACATGGCAGATTTAGTAGCACATACGTGGCAATTCTAGTCATTAATACATGGCATTTTCTTCAAATTCTGATGTCCACCAACAGTCATTCCCCTATTTTTTAAAAATCTTGACCATCTACCTTATAAAAATGTCACCAACACCCAAGTTACAATCCTCCATAGTTTCTTACGGATTGCCCGTCCCTTTCTTTGTTTTCTTCTGCTTTGCTTGAATTTCCAACCCCGATTTGTATATCACCTCTTTTGGACGCCCTTTTGTGATTGAACGGGGCGGGTTCCTGACCTGGGTTTGCGTGCTTTCTGTTCCAGACCCTACATCTGAGTTTTCAGATGATGGACCCGTGGACGAAGGCACACTTGAAGTGCGGGGGAACCTGTGTAAGGCTTCTTCAGCCTTCCTCTTTTTGATCTCATCAAGCTCTTTTTTCAGGGCCTTCCTGTGTTTTTCTGCCACCCTCGCTATCTCATCACTCTTGCATGCTTCATCTATTAGTTCAGCATAGTTCTTGGTCAACACAACGTGCCTCACGGCGTCCATGGTTGCCTTTGGTCTCTCATCATGCACAACCAAAACTACATTTGATGTTTGTGGCACCAACGCATCGTCAGCGTCCCAAGTCCATCGCCGCCGTATGAAATGGCCGGGCAACCGCGTTACCGCGTGCATGTCCATTACTTTCAGTATGTGACAACACACAATCCCGTCCCATTTGAATTTGCAGCATTGTCAGTAGTATTCGCCTTCGTTTATCAAGGCCTTCACAAAGTAGTTCCTTCCCTTGTCCGGGTGTTCAGGTTCTGAATCGGACATGCCCAAGAGAGAACACACCTTGAACGTATGTTCGTCCACCTGGTAAGTTGTGTACATGCTGGCAGCTTTATTTCTTCCCGGAATCTGCATGTTTTTGTGCTTTGTTAAACTCTTACATGATGTTTGTAGCACCTTATGTTGAGGTAGGTAGCAACATAGCAAACGTATCTAAAATCAATGATGGCATGGAAATCCTTATTTTTTCCACATTTTTCTTGGGTTGTTTGTTTCCACAGGGCAACTGCATGATATTTCACATGGCAACTGCATAACATTTAACATGGCAAATGCAGTTCATTTAACATGGCAAATGGAGTTTATAAAACATGGCAAATGCAGTTTTGTCTCACATGGCAACTACATATCATTTCACATGACAACTACATTTCACTACACATGGCAACTACAGTTCAACACACATGGCAACTATAATTGATTTCACATGGCAACTAGAGATCATGCTTATAATGTACTCAGTGGCTATTTTCAATAGATCAACATGTCAAAAAGTTGGCAACTGCATTGCATTCTACATGGCACCTACTATATTCATGCTTGTGCAAATAAGACGGTAAGATAAACCACTTACTTGTTAAAAATCTTGTTGGTATATATCTTGCTCATCTGCCTCTCCATCGGTAAATATGTTAGCAATTTAGGCTGCTTGAGCGCGGTGTTTGCTTCTTGCTGTAGCTCAGATCCCAGTATTTTCTATTCCAAACCTGTGTATTGCTTGGCAAACTGCAACAATGAGTTGCCAGGGCTCACGTACCGCTTCAAAACAGCATTGAACCCCTCGCTGCGCTGAGTAGTCTGCAGAAATGGGAAGAAGCACTGCATGAAGTAGGCCGGCACTCAGTACATTCTTTTCTCCCATAGGCTAGTAAGTGTCTCGTTGTCTTGGACTTGGTATGTTTCAATCATAGCTGTCAAGCTCCGTTCAAACTCCTCCACCGTCAAGCTGTGGTCCACACACAACTCGAATGCCTTGTGTAGCTCTGGACGGTCAGCAAAGAATGGTCCTAGCGTCTCCTCAGCCTTCATAATAATATGCCACCTGCAGTGCCTATGCACTGCTAATGGAAAGACCTCCTCTATGCCCGCACGCATGCTAAAATCCTGGTCCGTTATTATTCATCGGAGCAAGTCCACCCATGCACTCCAAGAAGGTTTTGAACAGCCAAGTGTAACCATCCGTATCTTTGTTTCGAACTAGTCCGCAACCGAACTACAATGACTGATTGTGGTTATTTATTCCTATGAATGGAGCACAGGGCATCTTGTACATATTAGTGAGATATGTCGCATCGAACGAAATGCAATCACGGAAGTGTTTGTAGGCTCTTCTTGCAGCACCATCCACCCAATACATGTTTCTGACACGGTCCTCATCGTCCAATCTTATCCTATAGAAGAAATCAGTATCTGCTTTTGCTTTCTCTTCGAAGTAGGCTATTGTGTCTTCTATGTCAGCCAACCTGCTCTTTTTACGATACTTTGCCTTTAGGTTTGTGACGTCTGCTGGTATGTAGGACATGCTACTCAGTCTACCATCTCCGCTGTGGATCAGGGACAATATTTGGACCATTCTTGATCGACCGACGTTACAATCATGTAGCAATTTTATGAATTTCTTCTCGAGGGGGCTGAATCCTCTGTGGGCGCTCAGAAATTTTACCAGGTCAAACTTCTTTATGAGTTCGTGGTTGTGTTCGTCGAAATATTCGGTGACCACCCACCGTGTTCCATCTGCGTTTAGCTTACACCGGACAGGGCATTCTGTCTTGACAATGATACCTCTCTTTCGTTCCGGCACGACAGGTGCAACACCTTTACCCTTCTTGTTCCTTCGTGCCTTGTAGCACCTTATCTCACCTCTGCTGTACTCGTTACTTTTTTATTTTCCTATGGTATTCGGTGTTCACCGCAAACCCATGGAACATTGCATATCTCTGGTAGAATTCCTTGGCATCTTCAAACGAACCAAATCTCTGCCCAACATATGGTGGTTGAGGTATCATGATTTCCGATTTCCCATCTTCTTCATCCCCTTGTGCTTCGTCATCAGTTTCTTCATTCACTTCAGTATCGGCGGCTGTTTCATCTGCTTGAGTGTTGCTTGTGCTGGTGTGCAAAGGTGTGCTTGTCGTCATTGCTGGAACGATTGCCAGTTCCGACACTTATTCTGCATTGTTTGTGGCAGCATTGTTGACTTGCTGGTGGAACTCTCCTTCCATGTGCTCAGAGGTTCCCGCGGTAGATGTCCCCGCGCCGCTGTTGATTGTAGTTGAAGGTCTTGCAAAAAGACCAGGTACGTGTGTAAGCATTGCTTGAATGGCAGGTTTATCGTAACGGAATATAGCAACTACATCTGATTTGGCATGATATCATTCATACAGCAAGCAATGGCATCTGCATATGGCCATGCATGGCAACTGCAGTTTTTCAGCCATGGCAGGTACAGTTCAACAAACATGGCAGCTACTGTTGCCAAGACATGGCAACCAACATCTTTAGCATCAAAACTTGCATTCTAGTTACAAGCCCACTAGGCAAATGGAGTTAATCACGAATGTTGTACACACGCAGACATTAATTGACAAATCCTGAAGACAATAGATGACTATTTGCACGTGTCCACTTGGTAGCATTTTTGTTGTTTGCCGCCACCACAGTGACAAATCCACTTTTCCCCCATGCTTTTCCACAAAAGCAAATGCACTACTGTTTGTTGGTTCCCATATTTTTACCTTGTTGTGCCGCATGTGCTAATCGAAGCTGGTCTGTCATTCCAATTTGCTGTGCTCTATCTGCAATAGCGATGGCCTGCAATGGTGAAGCTTGCCATGATAGTTTGTCGATGTGGTTCCACCATAACAACCTGCGATCATTAGCAGATGGTCAATGCATGGCAACTGTAGTTTGTACAACATGGCACATGTAGTGGTTCAACCATGGCAAACAGATTTGTTCACACTTGGCATCCACAGTTGTTTAGACATTGCAATCACAGTTGATTAGACATGGCAACTGCAGTTGTCCAGACATGACAACTGCAGTTGTCTAGACATGGCAACTGCAATTGACCAGACACGGCAACTGCGTTTTGTCAAGACACCACGTAAACACCAATGTCACCGATGTTCCTTCTCCTGATTCACTGTCCACAAAATCACTTCATACGACTCACCTGTGTAGGACGTTGATGGCAGGTACCTGGTTGCCACCTGTTGCCACGTGCTGCATGATGGTCCTGCGTTTTTTCCATAAAACTCGCAAGTATTTGCCATCCTTGCAAGTTTAATTTCATGGCCACATCAGTATGCTTCTTTCGTATGTGTTACCTTGATTTGCCACATTGGCTACTTGAAGTTGGTCTCCTGTATATCTATCAGCGTTAGTGCCCTGTGTTTGAACTTGCCATGGTATCCCTGTGTGTGTGGTTGTGTCATAAGAACCTGCGAAAAATGACATTGTATGACATAAGTAGAATGCCATTTTCCTCGTCACAAACATGGCAACTGTCCCTTTTTTGATCATGCATCGTACCGATGTTCACGTACTGCGCTAGTAGTGGCAGCAATGGCCCTGCGGAAATGAGTTGATTGTACTCTGCTGCATCCCAAGCGGGCGCTTCTGGCCTTTGAGAAAACCAAGGACCAGTGCCGTCTTCATGATTCATTTTTCCGCTTTTTCTCCCACTGTGTTTTCAGTCACTGCATGAACAAGAACGCATGAATATTCGAAAATGCATTCTTGCTGTTTACACATGCAAGAAAACACGGCAATCTTATCACATTTCATGCATAGACAACCAATACATCATGGCATGTAGGACACGCACATTCATTCCCTTTTTCTAAAATATGGATGCCAACTATCATTTTTTACCGATGGCAACAACCAACATAATATGATGGTAAGTAACAACATAACATGGTGGCAGCTAACGACAAAGATAGGTGGCAACTAATGTCAGATATGGGTGGCAATTAATTTTCTCCCTCCCTACGCACCACCCAAATTACTCCTTACTCCCCCTGATTTAGTGAATCCTAGACATCCTTCTGGAGCAACTACTCGCAACAACCCAACCCAGAAGCTTGGTTCAAATCTAGGATAGAACATGGCAGATCTTGCGTATGTTAGTGGGCAAAGGGGAATAAACACAAATATGTGGTGTGTTTGCCATGACAATGTGGATCTAGTCGTCATCTTCGTGGGCAATCTGGAATTGCAATTATTTTGGACAGAAGAAGGGTGAGAAAGAGGAGGAGATCGGAGATCGACCTGTTAGCTCGTCGTCGCAACTAGAGAGTGAGGGGAGCGGTGGGGGTGGGGGTGGGGTGGCGCTAGAGATCTGGTCTGGTTGCCATGGCAACTAGAGAAGGACGAGATGGAGGTAGGGGATCGAGAGGTAGGAGACGACGGCGGCAGGTCGCACTAGGGTTCGAAGGAAGGCTGGGACGACGGGCGGGTTAGGTTGTGCGGGCAGCGCGGTCGATCGCCCGGACGTGTGGGCGATTGTGCCACACACCGGACGTGCGGGTTGTGGCTGCGTGCGCCCGGGTGCCGTCATGCGGGCGGGTTTGTCTCCGTGCCACACAAGGCGTGCGTCACAACCCCCTAGATGCCACACGTGTGGCCGTTATCGTTGTCCTAATTGTTTTATTTCCGGCTGCAGGTTCTTCATTGAAACCTACCCAATTGTGCAGCCATAATCGCCCGCAAAATAAATAAATAAATTGTGCAGCCATAATAGTTCGACCCTAGTCTTAAAGTTTAGCTTTGCACATTTGTCAAACCTTTTTTTTTCCGCGATAGACGATCTTCCCTTCCATGCTCCAGTTTAAAACTTCAATCAGAAGCTAACATAAGGGGCCGACTAACAATCATGCGATTGAATTTTTTTTTGAACTTCCATCCGAATCATCCAAGAGTCCAACGGTTCTGGTTCATTTTCCACCTCCAGCTAAAACCCTGAAATCCCCAAACACGAACCAGGCAATACCTTTCCTTCCCTTGGTCTACGCCGCGCCGCATCGTCTCCGCCTCCGTCTCCGGTGCAGTCATGGTGGGCCCTTAGTGGCGATGCTGCGGCCGGCCGCTCGAGCTTGGCGTCCATACCACTGGTGCGGCCGGCCGTGTCGCCACCGCCTCGGCCTCATTGCTTCGCTTCTCCTTCAGAACTCAACTAAACCCGCAAAAATCCAGGCGGATGAAGAATAGCAAACACACTAATATAAGCCCAACTTCAAAGTTCAAAATTCGAAATTGAATTGAATTCTAACACACGGGCACTCACCGTTTCCGCATACCTGGTTAGAATCCGAATCCACTAGTAGAGGAAATGGGTTAGAGCAGAACCCGAAAACCGAACAGCTGGCCGCAAAACCCCCTCCCGTGTTCCTCGCTTATCCCCATTTCCCACAAACCCCCAACCCAACCACTCCGCGACTCCGCCCCCTCGCTGCGCGACCCAACCACTCCGCTCCTTCGAGGACGAGGAGCTAGGGTTTTCCGTACCGATGGCCGTCGCCGACGCGGTGCTGCCCTCGCCGCTGCCCCCGCCGCCGCCCCCGTCGGCGCGGACCGTTGCCGTGCGCTTCGCCCTCGCCCCGATGCTGGCGCTCGGGCGCGTCCTCTGCGTCGCGGCGGGAGCCCTCGCCTGCCTGTGCTTCGCCACTGCGTGGGTCACCTCCGCGGCCGCGGCTGCGCGGATCGTGGCGCGCCGCGCCTTGGGCAAGGCCTCCGCCCCCTTCCTCTTCCTCGAGGCGCTCATGTACGGGGCTTTCAAGGTCTACCTCTACAGCTTCCTTGTGTTCCTCGCGCTTGCCGTCCTGTTGGCGTGCGTGACCTACGTGATTGCACTTGTATCTGGATCCACTTCGGGATTCAACAAGGTATCGCGCAAATTAACTCCCTGTGACCATTATTCCGGTCGAATTGCAGCAGTACATAGGCCAGTGTTATCATTATGTTCTAATTAAGTTGCCATATAGGCCAGGAGTATATAGTGTTAGTAATTAATTTCGTAGTTCAGGTTGTCCTGATGTGTAGCAGCAGCAGCAGCAGTAATACTAGTTTACTTGCATGTGTGTTAATCACTTCATTTGCATCCTACTATTTCCGAACCATTCCATATATACTGTTCATCCTTATGGTCTTATTGAAATTGTTGTCCTCCTCAGAGCGCCTCTGGACCAATCACGCGGGAGTCGGTTGCAGGCTTGTTTCTGCGCCTCGCGGTGTTTGGATTTGTCGCGGATGTGGCCTTCTTCCTGCTAGTGGTCGCTGGTCATCTGGTAGCAATGATGTCGCCACATGTGGAGGGATCGATATCTCAGGGGGAAATGGTCGGTTCTGTAATCGAGGATGTGGGGACATTTGGTATGCACGCGACAGCTTGCGTTATGATCCCAGCTCTCTTTCTCAGTCTCTGGAGGGCGTACCAGGTGGACAGGAAAGCACCATCACAGTTCTGTTGAGGTATATATATGCCCCCCCCCCCCCCCCCCCCCTCTCTTTGCTTTGCTCCCCTGTATCTGTGAGCCATATGATCCTTTTCAATTATATAATCTGCATATTTTGTGTAGTCTCTTAATAGCATGAAAACAGTCACTGTTGTTAGTTTGCCATCATTTATCTTAACTTAGTGACTGCTCGTGTTGATATTTGTTAAGATGAAGCATTATTCTATATAAAACCAATAAAGATTTTGCTATTTCCTCTGGTCATCGCATATTAGCATTCATGATAAAATTGGGATTGGCATCGATTTTAAATTGTGCAAGATGCCAACTGATGCAGTTCTACACTTCTACTGTATGCGTGCCTTTGTTACGAAGTGATGATCATTAAAATGATCGATTCCATGTATTAGAAAAAAATAATATTAACTGTTTACGCTCCATGGTCCCCTGTGACTGTTGTATCTTTGCAGCGAGTGAGATTGTAACATTTGTTTGAGAACTCGTCACTGATACTTTCCCTGTTGAAACCAATGGGAGGACCCAAAGTTTTCAAGTTTTGGCTATGGCATACGAGTCTACTATTCTTATCTGCATTTGACAATTTTGACTTTGTGCCATGTTTCGTGAGTCTGGTAAAAATAAGTAAACTGTTTGATCATTTAAATAAGTAACATGACGGTAAAATGGCACACCTCTAGTTCTTTAACAGTTAACACTTTTATGTGGCGCAATGCCCAATACATTTTGGTACGATTGCCATTGCGGCTTTCCGCTGTTCTGTGACACAGTTTAATGCTTTTATACTTTATTAGTAAAAGAAAGTAAATAGTTTGATCGTGTAAATAGTTAACATGACAGTAAATGGATGCACATCTAGTACTCTAATGTGGTGCTATGCCACTACATGTTGGCAGCCGTGCCTTTGGGAACAGTTAATTTCTGAAGTTGCATTTTCATATCAATAGTTGTGTGTTTGTTAGCACTACCAATTGAGAGGATGAGATTAGAATTCTGTAATATCTCACAAGTTATTTCATTGCTGGAAAATGAGTGGCATTGCCTTTAGATTTATACTACTTGAAACTGCACTGTTGGAAATGTTGATATGACAATGTTCTTATATATGTGGTAATCTGATCAATTTTTGGGTTGTGTTATTGGCAGACGAAGCTAAGAAGAGAAGGTGCCCGGAGAATTCTGCAAGGAGCTACAGTACCGATTCTGCTGATGGTTGTGAGTGATCCCAACAGATGCAAGTTTTCAGAGGAAAAAGAAATTTTCTGCAGACTTGCTTCTTTGTACCATTAGTAGACCCTAATTGCCATTAGCCATGAAAACTTTTGTAGACGTGCTTCTTTCTGCTATCAGTAGATCCTAATCGTCAATGGCCATGAAGTTTCTTGGGCCATTAATTATGAGTCTGTTGGTGATATTTGGTACTCCTCACTAAGCTTGCACTAGAGTATTGGTGTATATATGATGGTGGAATTTGTTAGTGATCTCTTTGTACTACCCTATTGGAAGAAAATGCTTCCGTGAGACATTAATCTCGTGAATTCACTGCCGTTGGTTTGCGTACTTGTATGCACGGTAAGAACGTTCTGCAGTTGGTTTGCGTACTTGTATGTTGTATGCACGGTAAGAACGTTCTGCAGGTGGGTTATGTATGCGTTGCCATTTTGAATATCCTCATGGTTATCAGGGGTGGTCATCTACTGTGCCTCTACCTGCTGGCATGTCGTATTGTACTCCCTCCCTCCCTGGATTGTAGTTGTAGTTGTAGCCTTCAATTTAGGCATCGCAAACTTCAAACGTACGTGAAATTCCATGTCCTTGTGGCGGGTTTAGGTCTTATACAATGTAAGGTGCTTAGGAAAATAAACCAGACTTAAGCACCGGTGCTTATTTGTACAGGGTAGATATTTAATTAGGCGTCTCTCCTGTAGAAAAATTCACCGGTGCTTCAGAAAAAACGGTTTATTTTTCTAAGTACCTTCCTAAACATCTAGCATTGTACAAGGCCTTAATAATCCGATCAAGCGACCAGGAAGGTTGGGGGCTTAGGGCAATGAGCACATATGGGCCTCTGCCAAAGAAAAAGATCTTGCAGGATCCATTTATGTTCTCAAATCAGTGTCTCTCTCGTCCATCTCCAATGCACCGAACTCAGTCCAAGCACATCTCTACTCCCTCCTTTTCGGTTTATAGAGCCGATCTCAACTTTTTTGTTTTTTTCCAATTTCAAGGACTCATCTTCATCTCATTTTTAATTTCCGAGAAGCATTAAATCTTTGCATGCAAGAATTAAAAAGGAACACACCAATGCATGCAATGTTTCTACTCATCTAGTGGCGAAGCATGCATGTGTTGGTTTGATCTGACGACTAAAACAACCAGTTAGATCTATTAGTCTAACAGAAAAAAGGAAAATGGATAACGATAAGTGAAGGGGTCTACGCACCAACGTACGTGAGCCTCGACCAGAACTAACGCGCCCTGATCGGGGGCGCCCAAAAACCAACTCAGATTTTGGGTCCCCTGTCGCTAGCGCTATATTAAAGGATACGAGAGAGAGCTGGCACCTGTGCGGTCACAATTCATGTAAGGTTTTCTCTCCTCCCGATATTCTCACCCCATCCGATCAAGGGGAGCGCTGCAGCAAAGGGAAGACCTAAGCCAGCGGCCGCCGCCGTCCCAGGCCAGTGCCGGTGGTGTTCGGATGGCATCAGGACGTCGAGGAGAACCTCTACCTCGACTACATCACCCCTCGATCACGCCTGCGCCGAGCAGGCGATCATGTCGACTTCCGTGACATGTAACGATCCCCTAAAGCCTTCTTTGTTCATGCTTTTAAGGTGATCTAGATGCAATCGGTTCCTGCTAATGGCATCCTAGAGATGTATTAAACCCTTCTCTGTTCATGTATTTGATCTAACGGCTAAAACAAGCCAGTTAGATCTATTAGTCTAACAGAAAAAATGGTCTAGGGTTTGACCCATCCGGTTGTTTTGCTCGTTTGCGGGGCGATCCGAGCCGTCGCCTCGATCCGATGACTGAGACAACGAGCGGCTCCGAGCTGGGCCTTCGGGCATTAAATGGGCCAATTTTGACCGTGGGCTGCGGCCCAGGTTGTGACAGTCCAGCGGAAAGTTTTTTAACGTGTTTTTTCTGCTGGACTGGGCTCTTTTATGAGTAGTCGTGGGAATTTTGGGCCAAAATCACTGTCGCGATTTTCTGTCTTTTTTTACAGTGCGTTTAAGTTAACAATTATTATGTTCTGCACTGTTTAAAACAGAAAATGCCTACAAATATAATGAACACATTATTATTCTGGGTAAAATTGAACCAACGAGATATTTTATTGAGGATTTATTATGTGTTTTTGCATGATGAAATGTTTTAAGCATCAAATAATGATAATGTTTTTTAATGTTGATGTTTAAATTGAAAATGAAATGACTCTAATTTTAATTCAGACCAACGTTGTTTTATTATTATGAGTCATCACTTTATGATATTTTTTAGTTCCATGTCTTTTATGCCCAACGGTGATATGACATGGAGTTGAAATTAAATTCTTGGCATGTTTGTTTATTTACCAACGTAAATTTATAATCATGTAAGTTTACTTATGATTTTTTATTGATAATTTCATCTTCCGCTCCATTCCGGTCCGACACGATCGAACCACTTACGGGAGTAACATCCCGCGTTGGAAGTCCCAAGTCAAATTATGTTTGGGTTGTAATGAGTTCAATTATGCCTTGAGGGAAGAAAAACCTGTAGCACCCGTGGTAGGTGCTACAGGGTATGCAGAACTCAAAAAGGACTATGATGTTAAGATGAAAAATGGAACAAGTCCAACCATATGGCGCTTCTCATTATGAAAGCGACAATATCACTGGACATTTCTGAGGCACTCCCTAAGAAAGACACTGCTAAAGAATTCCTCAATGAAATGGAGGAGCAATTTAAAGGCTCCGACAAAGTGTATGCTCATGAGATTTTCATTAAGCTTCTTCAGAAATACAGTATTGACGGAAATGTTAGGCATCACATACTAAGGCTAGTGAACGCTTTCACCAAGCTTAAAGCTTTGGAGTGTTCTTTAAGTGAAGGTCTTCTTGTAATAATGATTCTTGAGTCTCTTTGAGAAGAATTTGAACAATTTAAAGTCAACTATAACTCTTTAAAGGAAAAATGGCCACTCTTTGAGATGACCGCAAGGATCGTCCAGGAGGAAGAGAGGATCATGAGACAGAAGAAATACCATGTTTTTCATGTTGGCTCTAACAAGAGAAAGCATGACGGGCAAGGTTTCCCTAAGCCTCAAAAAAAGCAATTCAAGAAAGAAGGCCCTAAGCCATTCAACCCTAAGCCATTCAAGGGTAAAGAAGTCGAGAGCTCTTCTTCTGCTCCTAGCAGCTCCACTGCTGGAGAAAATGCTTGTAATTAACTTCTATAAAGTCATGGTGGATTAATTCAGGTGCAACCACTCACATTGCTAACTCTATGCAGGGATTCGATACGATCCAAACTATAAGAGGAGGAACAAGAAAGCTTAAGGTTGCGAACGGAGTTGAAGCTGATGTTGAAAGCTGTGGGATCTCTCACGTTGGAGCTACACACTGGCCACACTCTTAGATTGAATAATGTTATTTATGTGCCTACCTTAAGTAGGAATTTGATTTCAGTTTCTTTTTTAGATGATGATATGTACGAGTGCCATTTTGGCAAGAAAAAATTTGCTTTGAACAAATGTAATAAGAATGTAGGCCTCGGTGTTAGACGAGGCCAACTATACATGTTATCTCTTAATAATGATTCAGTTATGCATGTGAGTGATGAAATTAATGTTGAGAAGAAGTGGAAAGGAGTTAGTAATTCTTCAAAATGGCATTGTTGTTGGGGCCACATTTCGAGGGGGAGAATGGAATGCTTAGTTAAAAATGAAATACTCCTCCCATTAGACTTCTCAGATGCGGACAGATGTGTCGACTGCATTAAAGGAAAATACAAAAAACAATTAAGAAAGGAGCGGTAAGAGCCACATGGGTTTAGGATTAATTCACAACGATATATGTGGACCCCTTAATGTTAAGTTTGTAGATGGGTTTGATTCATTCATTACATTCGTAGACGACTTTTCCCGCTATGGGTATATTTATCCCATACGTGACCGGGCCCAAATTTTATTCTTAGGCAACTTACATCTAGCTAAAAGTGATAACTTTAACCATGGTAAACCTTTTGTTTAGACCATGGCAAATTTGTTACTTTAATCATGGCAAACTTCCTTGTTTTTACACCGTCATGTTTTTACACCGCCATGGAATCTTGTTATTAACCATCATTATTTTTTTGTAAACTATTTTTTGGAACATGACAAATTTAACGATACAACATGGTAATTTTGTATGTTCAACATGGCAAACATTTGTTCGGGGAGTCCAAGAGTAGCCGATGCCCACATGCGACCCCTCATTGATTGGCCCAACAAGGAGGCGATCTTTGGTTCGGGGAGTCGTTTGTTTTCTCGCTTTATGGCCGCAGTTGACTGTTTTCAAAAAATGATTTTAAAAAGAAAATGTTCACAAAAAAGGAAAATTTTTGCCGAATTCAAACAAAGTTTAGGATTTTGAAAACAAGGCTCACCGATTTAAAAAAAATCATCCATCTTGGAAATAATCACTGGTTTGAAAAAAGTTCATCAATTTGGAAAAAAGTTCACGGATTTTGAAAATCAAGTTGACAAATTGTAAAAAAAGTACACAAATTTGAAAAAGGTTCATGATTTTTTTTAAAGTTCACGGATTTGAAAAAAAAGTTCATAATTTTTTAAAACATTCATGCATTTTTGAATTTGAAAAATATCACCGATTTTTTTCAAGAATGTTAAAGAAACTTTGCATATTCAAAAGAATTAAAAACGTAGACATTTATATAGACACGTATACATTTATTTCTATAAACATAAGCATGCATCAATTATCTTATGAGCATCTCTGAGAGACCGAACCATCACATCATTTTAAGATTGATGAAGTCCCATAGACGCATTCACAGTCGACGAAAACACCTCCTCCCACTAAAATAATCCAGAAACAATACAAGCACTAAGCTTATACAGACGCACATATAAGCACCTTCTAGAGACCAATCCATGAAGAATAATTATGGAAAATAGTTGTCAGTTGCCCGTTTATTATCGAAAGTGTCCTTCTGCTCTCGAGCTCAAATGAGCTTGGTGAACAGCGAAATAAAAAAATCTGATTTTTTTTTGACAAAAGTTTCAATTGCTTGCAAAAAAATCGTCATGGAATCACATTACTCTAAGGCGTGGCAAAAAAAAACTTAATGCTTCAAAATGCTTTTGAAAGTAGTATTTTCAGAGTATTGATATTGTTTTTCTTGCCACGCCTTCTATGAATGTGATTTCATGACGAATTTTTGCAAACACTTGAAACTTTTGTCAATGTTTGTCATAAAAAAAATAGATTATTTTGAATTGTTTTTTATTTTACTGTTTGCCCGAACTCATTTGAGCTTGGGAGTAGAAACTCTGTGTCCGTTTGTTACGGGCTTTCCATCCAGACGTAGGGCAGTTAGCCGCGAATAATCAGGGGGATTTGATCATATACCATTATACTAAATTACTCCTCCAGCCATCTTTGGGAGACCATGATAATTGTCTCTTTCCCCCTTAACATGATTGTACTTGTTTATTTTTGTATCAGCTTGTTTGGTTTGAAGAATTTCAAACTTTCAAGGACAAGACCAGCGCCACTGTTACTGGTGTTAACGAACAGCTTACTACCATGATACAGAAGCACATCGAACCTGGGCAGAAAATAGCTGTTGGAAAGCTTGAATATAAAGATATCATTGAAGACAAGTTCGTCGGTGTTGACTCCCTTGTTTGCTTATTCTGAACAATTAGAGTACCGATTTTGTTGTGGCTTTCTTCAGGGAATTTCCTGCCTGTTTGATGATACTGTCATGGAGTTGATGTGGGGCCTGAAGAATTGCATGCAGTATTTAGTGCCTGGAGAAAAGTCGGAGCTGACTAAGGAGGATCACCCTCATATGAGTGAAGGGATGAAAATTGTCCTGTGTAAATATAAATTTGAAGTCGAACCGGAGATGGTGAGTTCATCACCTCCTTCATTTCCCAGTGCGCCGATTCCTTTCTGCTTTATTACTCCAGTCACGTATCGTTACATTTCTGTGCACCTAGTGCCACCAATTTCCAGCGACCAAAGTATTTTGATGCAATTGTCCCCCATATTTTTGCCGTTTGATTTCTCCTTCTACTGTCCAGGTTAATACACTTATCATTGAGAAGACAGGCATTCTGTATAGTTCTGATGTTTGTGTCAACAAACATTCCGAGTTTATGCGGTCTGCTGGTGAGCACCTTAAGAAGATATCAGACATCGACTCTCGGCATTGGGGTTTAGTTAAAATAGCGGCTGCTCTCAAGATACTATGTTACCCTGACGAGGGACTTCCTGGCGATCCTCGACAGGTAAATCATACAGTAACATTAGCAGATGTATTATTGGCCTTTCGCTGTGTGCTTTTGAAGGGAGCCTGTTATTCAAGTAATGCATGGGTCAAAGTATACAATCTTTTCAGGTTTTCTCAAGAGATGAGTTATTCAAGCTGGTGCATCATGGACCTCTATACGAAGGTAAAATATATAATGTGGCTTGCAAGATGGTCTTAGAACAAATGGTGTGGGCACGTGGCCTTAGGAATAAGGCACTAACACTATTGGCCCATTACGTGAGGGGAGCTGACCAGGCTTTGATGAGCAGCAGATGATCCGAGAGGAAAAAGTATACTGCCTCCAAAGTTCTCTTGCTGACATTCCCTACTCAGTAGGGGAGTACTACTCGCCATTCTAGCTGAAGTACTACTCAGCAATATTAGCAACATCGAATGCCTAATAAGTACTTCCTCCGTTCCAAATTACTTGTCGTGGTTTTAGTTCAAAACAACGACAAGTAATTTGGAATGGAGGGAGTAGTCACTAATCTGCATAGAACTCTTGTGGGATAGAGCTTTTGCATGAGATGCTCTTTTTTACAGCGAAAGTAACCTCTTATTGCTCAACGAGTATCAAGCATTTTACAAGCACGGGCAGAAGAAAATTAGGAGGTTCATCCAACCACGAATCAATAGGGTTTCTATTGGCTTGCCTATCTAACTCGTCTACCGCGTAGTTAGCTTCTTTTGGGTAGGGAACGAAGGTTACCTTCATGAACTTGCAGGCAATCTGCAAGCACAACTGGGCTAGAGTATAAGTTCTCGATTCATAGCATCAATTATCGCTTGCGCATGCACAATTAGATGGTTTGATGCTCCGATGAAGAAGCCTTTAGGGTCTAGCACTATGGCACTTGTGGGACCACTTAAGGTAGCCTCACCAAAGGAAGTGTTGACATTCAACTTCACCATGTACGTCCTTCAGTGGCCGTTCTTCTAATCCCAATAGTCTTCTTTAGAGCCGACTCAAAATTAGCTGTGAGCACTGTAATTTGACGCAGTCGATCACTCAGGGGACTGAACTCGCTTTCCGTTAATATGTTTCCTTCTTTCCCACCGAACGTTCCATGTACAAACTACAATCAATAGTTTGAGTTGTGCATGGTCAAGAACCGGCGATTTGTGGATTGCATCACAAATTAAATGTTCCAGCAACACCTGTCATGCTGTATCAACTTGCAACACTTCCTTAATTAGTGGTTGGGGTCCTAGGGCTTTCCAAATAGATGTAGCTTGATCACAGGTTTAGAACATCGCAAATCCCCTACTCCATGCCCGCATATCGGCCATTGAGCGTTGACCTTAAGAAGTCGATCCGCTAGGCATGCAAAGCCTTCCACATGAATTTCTACCGCTTGGATATAGCATGCAACTTCCATAACTTGCACAACACATGATTAGTATGGGTCGAGTCGATGTCGGCCATTCTACGAAACTTATGTCCGTACTGATGCTCCGCTCTACATAATACTCCCTCCGTCTTAAAATTCTTGTCTTAGATTTGTCTAAATATGGATGCATCAAGTCACATTTTAGTATTAGATACATTCGTATCTAGACAAATCTAAGACAAGAATTTTGGAACGGAGGGAGTATTACTTTACTGTCAACACTCTAGTCTTGGAGTGGTGCCGAACAAGAAACTCTTTCATCGATTTTGGAGAAGGAAAATTTGAATACGCTCGGCGTCTACAGGCCAAAGCACATCTATCTCGTATCAACACTTCATTGCAAATTGTTACTACCTTGTAGTACTATTCAACATAAGAATAGTGCAAACCGACGGCAGTCATACCAATTCATCACCAGATTAATGTCTCGTGGAATCATTGTCTTCCGATATGGCTATTACAAACAGAGAGCACGAATTCTACCATCATATACACACCAATACTCTGGTGCAAACTTCTAAGCAAGTAGCCCGGAGTAAAACATCATCACCACACCCATAATGACCCACCAAACTTCACGGCTATAGACGATTACGATCTAGTGATAGCAGAAATAAGCAAGTCTATAAACGTGTTCATGGCTAATGACAATTAGGGTCTACTAATAGTAGAAAGGAGCAAGTCTGCAAAGATTCCTTTTCCTCTGAAAACTTGCATCTGTTGGGATCACTCGTAAGTCACAACCATCAGCGGAATGGGAACTGTGGCTTCTCTTCTTAGCTTCATCTGCAAATTACCCAACGTAAGATTTGATCATATATTCATATTGCCACATTTTCATATCAACGTTAATAAGCATCCAATAGGATAGTTGCAAGTACTGTAAATCTAATCTAAAGACCATTTCCATATGTTTGTTCTTTTATGAGTATGAATCTTTCCTGTCCATTCAATTGGTTGTGCTAACAAACACACAACTGATGACATGAATTTAGCTGTTCTCAAAGGCACGCCTACCAAAATATAGTGGCATAGCACCACCTTAAAGTACTAGATGAGCGTCCACTTACTGTCATGTTATTTATTTACATGATCAAACAGTTTACTTGCTGGGCGGGGACCGGTTCGATGGGCGGACCGGCGCGCGAGCGACGGCTATGATTGGTCGTCGCTTGGCGCGAGGCCGCCGGGTCGGGGCGATGCAGGTGTCCCGGTCGGAGCAGGGCGTTGACGGCCGGCGCAGGGCGATGAGCGGACGGCGGCTGGCCCTGACGGGCCGCCTCGGCACGCATGGCCGCCGGGTCGGAGGAGAGGCCAGCTGGTCGCGCCGGGGTCGGAGTAGAGGCGCACGGGGGTCGACGGCGGCGGCGGGCGACGCAAACCGATCAAGAATAGATCAAAAAACAAAAAGGAAAAACGCCGATCAAAACGACTGGCGAGAGAGCGAAAAAACCCGGAGCAAGGGCTCGGGAAAAAGACTCTCTAGGGCAGCCGGCCAACACGGCCGGCGGACGAACCCTAGGTACGGGCGGCGCGGCCCCCGACGGCGGTCATGGAGGCCGACCGCCCCGGGGCGGCGCGCAGGTCCGGAAGCGGCGGCGGCTAGGGTTTAGGATCGACTTGCAATAGATACCATGTTAGAAGGGAGAGAAAGGATTGGTGAAATTGTTCGTTGTATAGCTTGAGCCTCGTGGGCATATATATAGGAGTACAATCATCTACTTGGAGTACAAGACAAGCCAGAACAAATCCTAGTCTATCTCGTCTTTCCTAATAAACATTATACTCAACATCCCCCGCAGTCACAACGGTAGCGACGCAGACGGTGAGACTGGAGAAGAATCCAAAGGCAAGCCGACGGACACCCCCCCCCCCCCACAGTCGTAACGGTCGACGCATCGCGGAGTCGTGGCTGGAGTGGAAACCGACGAGGTTGCTCAAGCAGGCGATAGCCCTTTGTGCCGTTTGTCGATGTAGCAGAGAGCGTGGGTGGTGGAGCCGTGGTCGAGGTAGCCGTGCGAAGAATGCCGTGGTCGACGTCGAGTCGGGGTGGCCGTTGTCGAGGAAGTCGCCGTGGAGCCGCGGGCGCAAGGGGGCGCCGAGTTAGCATGGGCGCAGTGGTGTCGAAGTTGGGGTACGCCGGGAAGAAAATGTTGTTGACGACGCGTCGCGGCGTGTTTGCCAAGCCCGGGGACACATCGTGGACGAAGGCACGCATCGGTGTTGCCAGCACCGGGCATGCGTAGACGGACGAAGACGAAGTTGACGAAGCGCCGACCAGGCTTGCCAGGCCCGGGGACACGTCGTGGATGAAAGAACGCATCGGTGTTGCCAGCACCGGGCATGCGTAGACGAGGGACATGCATGAGCTGTACGCCATGTCGGAGAAGTCGGAGAGGCCAGCAGAGAAGGACTCGACGACGGTTGCGGCGCCAATCGCCGCAAGGCCAATGTTGCCTGCGGTTGTCGAAGTAGATGAAACGGTCGGGGTAGATGACGGCGACGCTGGAGACGAGCTGGTGCTGGTTGTTGGCTTTTGATCTTGTAGATCAAATCACCCGAGCAGCGGCACACGTACGTGTAAACTAGCAAGCAAGCAGTCTGGCGCTTGATTGATCCACAGTACACGGGCCGGCTTTGGACCAGTGCGAGAGGTGCGACGGCCCGGGGCCCATACTAAAAGGGGGCCCATAGTATATATGCAGTATATATATTATATATTACGGATTAGTGGAAAAAAAGAATGACTAACGTCCAGCCCAGGTAGCTCCGAGCCCACCCAGCAAGCAGCACACAACCACCACTAGGGCCTGCCCAACCAAGCCCAGGCAACGCACGTTGCCCTGTCGTTCGCCTGAAATCCAGGGAGACGCACCGACACAGGAGCACGGAGACGCATCGACACAGCAGCACGCCGCCTGACGCCGACACCAGCGCACCGCACCGAACCTGGAGCTGAGTTTGGGATCAAATCGGCAAGAATTCGGGGAAGAGATCAACTGATCAAGATCATCATTCAGAAGGTAATAATTCTTAGATCAATCTATTCATAAATCCTAATCTATAGGCGAATATTTTCCGGTGGTCTCAATTCTGAAACTTCTCATCTAAAAACATAACATCTTCAATCTCTGATACTGTATTCGTGTTTCTCACTTGCAGCATAATCATGTTACCTAAAAACATCTATCTGGCTGTGAGAAAAGAAACAACAAGAAAAGAGTAGACAAGTTGATTAAATCTCAGGAAGGCGCTATGGATATGTTTGTCTTGAGGACTGGTGCTGCTACAAATTCAGAGCAATTATATATCACAAATGGTGAAGAAAAACCTGATGATACTAAGAATGCCGTTGAGGAAAATCATGTCGAGAAAAATAATGCTGCGGAAAATGATGCCGATCAGCACACGGAAAATTTTAGTGACCATGAGAATCTTGGAAATGCAGATGAGCAGGGTTCTTCTTTTGATATATATGATCCTAGAACTTGGAATATTCTTGACAATAAATCAAGAGATATTCTCATTGAAAAAGGACCTATAAGGGAATACAATCTTGTGTTTCCCGAAGATGAAATTAGTGGCAGGCATTTTTCATATGATTACTACACAAGAAAGTTAAGGAATGGCGAGTTCAGTGATCGGAGGTGGTTAGTGTACTCTAAACACGTGAATAAAGTCTACTGCTTTTGTTGCAAATTGTTTAAATCTGGAAAAAGCAAAAGTCTGCTAGCATCCGAGGGATTGAAGGATTGGAGACATCTTAGTGAGAAGCTCAAATTGCATGAGAATAGTGTTGAGCATATCACTAACATGAATACTTGGAATGAGGTAAGGCTGAGGCTAAGTAAGAAGGAAACAATTGATAAAGACATGCAACAAGAGATTGCAAGGGAGAAGGAGCGATGGAGACTTGTTTTAATTAGAATTGTTGCTGCTGTGAAATTTCTTGCTAAACATAGTCTGGCTTTTCGAGGATCGAATGAGAAATTATATCAAGATAACAACGGAAATTTTTTGGGAGTAATTGAAATGATGGCAGAATTTGATCCTGTAATGCAAGAGCATCTTCGGCGCATTAAGAATAGTGAAATCCATCATCATTATCTTGGCCATAATATTCAGAATGAGTTAATTTCCCTTCTTGGTCGCACTGTTAAATATTCTCTGTTGAGGATAATTAAGGATGCAAGGTATTTCTCTGTCATCTTGGACTGTACACCTGACGTGAGCCATCAAGAACAAATGACTCTAATTGTGAGGTGCGTAAACATGTCAAGTACTACTACAAAAATAGAGGAGTTTTTTCTGGAGTTCTTGAAGGTGGATGATACATCCGGACTTGGACTTTATAATGTGTTAATAGATTCACTTAAATCTGTTGGTTTGGATGTTAAAGATGTTCGTGGACAAGGGTATGACAATGGTTCGAACATGAAGGGAAAACACCAAGGGGTACAGAGCAGACTACTTGAAACTAATCCAAGAGCATTATTCATGCCATGCGCTTGTCATAGCCTGAACCTTACTCTTAGTGATATGGCAAAATCTTGCGGTAAAGCTGTTACCTTCTTTGGTGTTGTGCAAAGAATTTATATATTGTTTTCAAGCTCTACTAAAAGATGGCAGCTATTGCTTGATCATGTTCCAAAAATGACAGTTAAGTCTTTGTGTAACACTCGATGGGAGAGTCGAATAAAGAGTGTTCAGGCTATCAGATATCAAGCACCCGAGTTAAGAAAAGCATTACTGGAATTGAAGAGAACTTCTACCGATGACGCCAAGACTAAGAGCGACGCAAAATCTTTGGCTAGCGCACTTGAGAAATTTGAATTTTTACTTGGCATGGTCATTTGGCATGACATTTTGTTCACTGTAAACATGGTGAGTAAGAAGTTGCAGTCTAAGTTTGTGTGCATTGATGTTACTCTTAAACAGATTGAAGGTGCCATCTCATATTTTAAGAAGTACAGAAATGACGGCTTTGCAACTAGTCTGGATATTGCGAGATCTATTGCAATTGACATGGGTGTACAACCTTTGTTTCCTGTCAAGAGACGTATTACTAGAAAAAGACAGTTTGATGAAATTAGTGGCAATGACGAAAATAACCAGAATGAAGAAACGCAAGCAAGTGAGGTGGAATCATTTAGAGTTAAATACTTTTTGGTGATGATTGATGTTGCAATTGCTTCCCTAACTACTAGATTTGAGGAACTGAAGACATTTGGGAGCATATTTGGTTTCTTGTTCAACTCGAAAGAGTTGAAGTCCTTGGGTGATAATGATCTAAGAAGATGTTGCACTAATTTTGTCAACAAATTCACTCATGGTAAGTCAGCAGATGTCGATCTAGATGATTTCGTTTCTGAACTAAAAGTACTGCAGATGACATTGCCAAACACATTCATGTCAGCGGATCAGATATTTGAGTTTGTTAGAGATGCGGATTGTTATCTAAATGTCTCAATTGCTTATCGTATCCTTTTGACCATACCTGTGAGTGTTGCATCAGCTGAAAGGAGTTTCTCAAAATTGAAACTATTGAAAAATTATTTGAGGTCAACGATGTCTCAAGAAAGATTGAATGGATTGGCCATGTGCTGCATTGAGAAGAATATGCTGGATAGTATTGATCTTGACACTCTCATTGATGATTTTGCGTCAAAAAATGCACGAAAGTCTCGTTTCACATGATCACTGGAGGTTAGCATGCTACTTCAATATGTTTTTTCTGCGTTGTAACTTCCATGATACTTGGTTTGGAACAAAGACAGGGAAAATAACATATGCTTGATTCTAGTAAAAATATATTAGTTTTATGATTTTATAGCAATTTTATATTTTCATGTATCAAATTGGATTTTTCTCTCTATTGGGCCCACTGGTCGGGTTCGCACCGGGGCCTTCGAAATCATAGAGCCGGCCCTGTAGCTTCAACTTGGCGACCGGCAACTTAGATTGATCAACTCTCTCAGCGGAACTCACGAACACGAATGAATCGATGGATAGCCAAAGGCTCGTATCGAGCCTTGCTTTTCTTTATTGGTTTGAACTTTTTCGTTGTGATACAAAAGCTACCCTCCCGGTGCTTTATATACACGTCCAGGGGCTAGATATCCGACTAGGACTAGTAATCCTACTAGAACTCCACTAATCTACCCCTACACGGACACAACAAGGTTAATCTCTACATTTACCTCCTTAACCTTATTGATCTTCGATTACGACCTACTCGTATGCTTTATCTTTGGCATTGCTTTCGCCGTTCCTTGTTGCATTTCAGGGACCGCCTTCGCTGTCGTTGGCTCGTCAAATGCTTGACAACGACTCTCCTACTTGGTCATGTCTTCAATCTTCACATGTTCTTCGGTGCTTGGTAGACTATCTTTCGGATCGTCGAGGGTACATCTCTTGAACCCGAGCGAGATCAAACTTTGGTCTAACATTGAGTTCCAAGCTCTTGGCGCTTGCTTCAGCCCGTAAATTGCCTTCTTGAGCTTGTAAACTTTCCCTTCTTCTCCTTTCTTCTCATAGCCGAGGGGTTGTCCCACGTACACTTCTTCTGTGAGGTCGCCGTTGAGGAAAGTGGATTTAGCATCCATATGATGAACCTTCCAGTCCTCTTGTGCTGCCAAACCTAGGAGCACTCTCACCGTCTCAATTCGAGCAGCCGGTGCAAACACCTCCTCATAGTCAACTCCTTGACGTTGTACGTAGCCCTTTGCAACGGGTCTTGCCTTGTACTTCACAATGGCACCCTTCGTGTCCTTCTTCAACTTGTAAACCCACTTCAAACCTATGGCCTTTTGGTTCGGAGGTCGGGTTACCAAAGTCCACGTGCCATTGCTCTCGATCGCCTTCATCTCCTCATCCATGGCATGCATCCAACTTGAACTTTTGCTCGCCTCTACGAAGTTCGCCGGCTCCTCAACTTCGAGTAAACACAAATCGGAGTACTCGAGCGTAACTGGCTTTGCGTACTTGTAGACTTTCTTGAGGTTCTTGTAGCGACGAGGCCCGGAAGAATCCGTTGTAACTTGCGAAGGAGGCGACACAAATTGTGTCGGCGTCGATGCACTTGAGGGAGACGGTTGAGTCTCAGGCGTGGTAGATGTCGGGTCATTGGCATCCGCGTCGTCGGCGTAGTCGTCGTGATCGTGACCATCATCTTGATTGTCATCATCACTATGCGCCTCGTTGTCGATTTCGTTGCCGAGATCTCTACCCGTGTCTTGCGCGTCGTTGTCGCTATCACCTTGCGACCCATGCGCGTCGTCGTTGGTGTTGGCACCATGATGATCACTACCATTGTGGTCACCTTGGTTGGGCGTCTTGCCAACCACCTGGACGTCCTCCCCTGCATCATCATCAGTTGGAAATTCAACTGTGAATATGTTACCATTTGGAGCATCGTCGGCTGCTGCGCTCCAATTCCACGCTTAGTTTTCTTCAAACACGACGTCGCGTGAAATCCGTAGACGCTTGGTTCATGGATCGTAGAAGTGGTATGCCTTGGTGCCGGAAATCCTCTCGTATCCGATGAACACCATCTTGGTGCTGCGATCGGCAAGCTTTGAGAGATGCGGCTCCGCCTTCTTCACATGTGCCACACACCAAAACGTCCGTAGATGAGACACATTCGGCTTCCGTCCGTAAATTGCTTCATACGGAGTCTTGCCGACCACTGCCTTCATTGGAGCCCGGTTGAGAAGATAGACCGCTGTCGAGACAGCTTCTCCCTAAAAAGTCCCTGGCAAGTTCTTGCTCTTGAGTAAACTTCTCGCCATGTCAACAACAGTTCGATTGCGCCTTTCAACAACCCCGTTCTGCTGTGGCGTATAAGGTGCTGTGAGGAACCTCTTTATGCCAATATTCTCGCAGTAGTTGTTGAACTCGTTCGACGTAAACTCTCCGCCGCGATCTGTCCGAAGAGCGCGAACCTTTAGCTTGTGTTCCATCTCCGTTGCAGCCTTCAGCTTCTTGAACGCTTCAAACGCCTCATCTTTAGATCGTAGGAGAACGACCCACATGTATCTCGAGTAGTCATCTACCACAAGGAAGAAGTACTTCTTTCCTCCGTGAGTTGCTGGGGTGATAGGGCCACATAGATCACCATGGAGCAGCTCGAGTGCATCACTTGCACGATAGGTAGACTGAGCAGGGAATGGCATGCGGTGCTATTTTCCAACCAAGCACCCATCACATACTCGATCAACATGGTCGACAAATGGCATCCCAGATACCATCTCCATCTTCGACATCTTCTTCAAGGTGTAGAAGTTAACGTGTCCAAATCTAGCATGCCATAACCACGAATCATCATCACTCTTGGCGAGCCAACACTCCGGTTGAGATTGATCAAGGTTTAGGATATAGAGCCTGTTCCGCGTGCGATTCACACGGGCTAGGACGTTTCGGAGGTTGTCGAAGATCGTCATCACTCCGTTCTCGATATCCACCTTGCATCCATTCTCATCAAGTTTCCCGAGAGAGATGATGTTGTTGTGAAGCCTTGGGATGTAGTATACTCCAGTGAGTATGTGATGTTCTCCTGTGAGACCTTCGAAGAGGACAGAACCTTGCTCGCAAATCTCCACATTTGAACCATCGCCGAACTTGACCGAGCCTTGAACATCATATTCCAGCTCAAGGAACTTCTCCTTGCACCCCGTCATGTGGTTACTGGCACCTGTGTCTACATACCACAACACGTTCTGGCTCCCGGATAACTTTGGTGTTACCTTTTTCTCATGAAGTAGCACCTTCCGGTTTGGTTTCACAACCGCTGTTTGGACGAGATCACAAACTTTGGCCATCAGAAGACCTGGACGTTCGTCTTCCTGCTTCGCCAAATTTGCCTTGATCTCCCACTTGTTAGGCTCCGGACAATCCTTCGCAAAGTGACCCATATCGTTGCAGTTATAGCACTTGACCTCGGACATATCCAAGTTCCGTGGCTTCCGCTCTTTAGATTGGTCCGCCTTACCACGACCTTGTGGCTTGCCTTTTCCTTTGCCTTCTTCGGGTTGTCCACCGCGCTTCGCGTTGCTTGGGCCTTCACCACCGTCACGCCTTCCTTTGCTACTTGGGGCCTCCCAATCTGCACGCGAGTACATGAGTTGGTCGCTACCTCCTCCTTTGCCTTTCCGACAGCCACGAGCATTCTCTTCCCATGTCCGTAAGCGTCCGATCGCCTCCGTTATGGTCATGTCGTCGATGTCGTAAAGCTGCTCGAGCGTGCCGATGATGTACGTGAATTTATCAGTCACCGAACTGAAAAATTTCTCCACAATCTCGGCTTCCTCGAGCTTTGCACCAAGCGCGCGGATCTCTCCCACCAAAGTAGTCAGACGCATGGCATAGTCGTTCACCGATTCAGTTTCCTCCATGTGCAACTTGTGAAATTGGCGCTTCAGCACTTGTGCCCGAGCCTTCGTGACGCGATCTTCTCCAATCCTCATCTCTTTGAGTGCGTTCCACACCTCTCTTGCTGTCTCGACCTCCGCCTATGTCATCAGCATGGAATCTGGCACAGACTGGGCTATGGCGGCCATGGCACCTTCGTCGCACTCCTCGTCGACGTCGTCGTCCGTGATGGCCTGCCACACTTGTAGGGTTCGGAGAATGATCTTCATCTTCACTGCCCACATGCCATAGTTGGCGTCGGTGAGCATCGGGTACTAGATATGGATGTTGCGATGCGCCAGTACGTTGACGCCGCTCGTTCCTCCACCACTAGTCGCTGACTTGCCGCCCTTCTTCACCTTGTCGCCGTTCTTGTTCGCCTTGGAACCGCCATTGCCGGACTTGTTCCCCTTGGAACCGCCGTTGCCGAACTTGACTGACTTAGCATCGTTGTCCGTCATTGTAGATCGTCGAGGCTCTAGATACCAATTGTTGGCTTCTGATCTTGTAGATCAAATCACCCGAGTAGCAGCACACGTACGTGTAAACTAGCAAGCAAGTAGGCTGGCGCTTCATTGATCCACAGTACACGCACGACCTGGGCTAGCTTCAACTTGGCGACCGGCGACTTAGATTGATCAACTCTCTCAGCGGAACTCACGAACACGAATGAATCGATGGATAGACAAAGGCTCGTATCGAGCCTTGCTTTTCTTTATTGCTTTGAACTTTTTCGTTGTGATACAAAAGCTACCTTCCCGGTGCTTTATATGTTGGGGAACGTAGTAATTTCAAAAAATTTGCTACGCACACGCAAGATCATGGTGTTGCATAACAACGAGAGGGGAGAGTGTGTCCACGTACCCTCGTAGACCGAAAGCGGAAGCGTTAGCACAACGCGGTTGATGTAGTCGTACGTCTTCACGATCCGACCGATCAAGTACCGAACGCACGGCACCTCCGAGTTCAGCACATGTTCAACTCGATGACGACCCTCGAACTCCGATCCAGCCGAGCTTTGAGGGAGAGTTCCATCAGCACGATGGCGTGGTGACGATGATGATGTTCTACCGACGCAGGGCTTCGCCTAAGCACCGCTACGATATGACCGAGGTGGATTATGGTGGAGGGGGGCACCGCACACGGCTAAGAGATCCAAGGGATCAATTGTTGTGTCTATGGGGTGCCCCCTGCCCCCTATATAAAGGAGCAAGGGAGGGAGAGGCGACCGGCCAGGAGGAGGCGCGCCAGGAGGAGTCCTACTCCCACCGGGAGTAGGATTCCCCCCTTCAAAGTAGTAGGAGTATGAGCCAAGGAAAGGGGAGAGAGAAGAGAAGGAAAGAGGGGGCGCAGCCCCTCCCCCTAGTCCAATTCGGACTAGGCCTTGGGGGGCGCGCAGCCTCTCCTCTCTCTTTCCCCTAAAGCCCAATAAGGCCCATATACTCCCGGCGAATTCCCGTAACTCTCCGGTACTCCGAAAAATACCAGCATCACTCGGAACCTTTCCGATGTCCGAATATAGTCGTCCAATATATCGATCTTTACGTCTCGACCATTTCGAGACTCCTCGTCATGTCCCCGATCTCATCCGGGACTCCGAACTACCTTCGGTACATCAAAACACATAAACTCATAATATAACCGTCATCGAACTTTAAGCGTGCGGACCCTACGGGTTCGAGAACAATGTAGACATGACCGAGACACGTCTCCGGTCAATAACCAATAGCGGAACCTGGATGCTCATATTGTCTCCCACATATTCTACGAAGATCTTTATCGGTCAAACCGCATAACAACATACGTTGTTCCCTTTGTCATCGGTATGTTACTTGCCCGAGATTTGATCGTCGGTATCTCAATACCTAGTTCAATCTCGTTACCGGCAAGTCTCTTTACTTGTTCCGTAATACATCATCCCACAACTAACTCATTAGTTACAATGCTTGCAAGGCTTATAGTGATGTGCATTACTGAGTGGGCCCAGAGATACCTCTCCGACAATCGGAGTGACAAATCCTAATCTCGAAATACGCCAACCCAACAAGTACCTTCGGAGACACCTGTGGAGCACCTTTATAATCACCCAGTTACGTTGTGACGTTTGGTAGCACACAAAGTGTTCCTCCGGTAAACGGGAGTTGCATAATCTCATAGTCATAGGAACATGTATAAGTCATGAAGAAAGCAATAACAGAATACTAAACGATCGAGTGCTAAGCTAACGGAATGGGTCAAGTCAATCACATCATTCTCCTAATGATGTGATCCCGTTAATCAAATGACAACTCATGTCTATGGTTAGGAAACATAACCATCTTTGATCAACGAGCTAGTCAAGTAGAGGCATACTAGTGACACTCTGTTTGTCTATGTATTCACACATGTATTATGTTTCCGGTTAATACAATTCTAGCATGAATAATAAACATTTATCATGAAATAAGGAAATAAATAATAACTTTATTATTGCCTCTAGGGCATATTTCCTTCAGTCTCCCACTTGCACTAGAGTCAATAATCTAGATCACATCGCCATGTGATTTAACATCAATAGTTCACATCACCATGTGATTAACACCCATAGTTCACATCGTCATGTGACCAACACCCAAAGGGTTTACTAGAGTCAATAATCTAGTTCACATCGCTATGTGATTAACACCCAAAGAGTACTAAGGTGTGATCATGTTTTGCTTATGAGAGAAGTTTAGTCAACGGGTCTGCCATATTCAGATCCGTATGTATTTTGCAAATTTCTATGTCTACAATGTTCTGCACGGAGCTACTTTAGCTAATTGCTCCCACTTTCAATATGTATCTAGACCGAGACTTAGAGTCATATAGATTAGTGTCAAAACTTGCATCGACGTAACCCTTTACGATGAACCTTTTGTCACTTCCATAATCGAGAAACATATCCTTATTCCACTAAGGATAATTTTGACCGCTGTCCAGTGATCTACTCCTAGATCACTATTGTACTCCCTTGCCAAAATCAGTGTAGGGTATACAATAGATCTGGTACACAGCATGGCATACTTTATAGAACCTATGGCCGAGGCATAGGGAATGACTTTCATTCTCTTTCTATCTTCTGCCGTGGTCGGGCTTTGAGTCTTACTCAATTTCACACCTTGTAACACAGGCAAGAAACTCTTTCTTTGACTGTTCCATTTTGAACTACTTCAAAATCTTGTCAAGGTATGTACTCATTGAAAAAACTTATCAAGCGTCTTGATCTATCTCTATAGATCTTGATGCTCAATATGTAAGCAGCTTCACCGAGGTCCTTCTTTGAAAAACTCCTTTCAAATACTCCTTTATGCTTTGCAGAATAATTCTACATTATTTCTGATCAACAATATGCCATTCACATATACTTATCAGAAATGATGTAGTGCTCCCACTCACTTTCTTGTAAATACAGGCTTCACCGCAAGTCTGTATAAAACTATATGCTTTGATCAACTTATCAAAGCGTATATTCCAACTCCGAGATGCTTGCACCAGTCCATAGATGGATCGCTGGAGCTTGCATATTTTGTTAGCACCTTTAGGATTGACAAAACCTTTTGGTTGCATCATATACAACTCTTCTTTAAGAAATCCATTAAGGAATGTAGTTTCGATATCCATTTGCCAGATTTCATGAAATGTGGCAATTTTCTAACATGATTCGGACAGACTTAAGCATCGCTACGAGTGAGAAAATCTCATCGTAGTCAACACCTTGAACTTTGTCAAAAACCTTTTTCCGACAAGTCTAGCTTTGTAGATAGTAACACTACTACAAGCGTCCGTCTTTCTCTTGAAGATCCATTTATTTTCTCTGTCTTGCCGATCACCGGGCAAGTCAACCAAACTCCACACTTTGTTCTCATACATGGATCCCATCTAAGATTTCATGGCCTCAAGCCATTTTGCGGAATCTGGGCTCATCATCGCTTCCTCATAGTTCGTAGGTTCGTCATGGTCAAGTAACGTGACCTCCAGAACTGGATTACCGTACCACTCTGGTGCAGATTTCATTCTGGTTGACCTACGAGGTTCGGTAGTAACTTGATCTAAAGTTACATGATCATCATCATTAGCTTCCTCACTAATTGGTGTAGGAGTCACAGGAACAGATTTCTGTGATGAACTACTTTCCAATAAGGAGCAGGTACAGTTACCTTATCAAGTTCTACTTTCCTCCCACTCACTTCTTTCGAGAGAAACTCCTTCTCTAGAAAGGATCCATTCTTAGCAACGAATGTCTTGCCTTCGGATCTGTGATAGAAGGTGTACCCAACAGTCTCCTTTGGGTATCCTATGAAGACATATTTCTCCGATTTGGGTTTGAGCTTACCAGGATGAAACTTTTTCATATAAGCATCACAACCCCAAACTTTAAGAAACGACAACTTTGGTTTCTTGCCAAACCACAGTTCATATTGTGTCGTCTCAACGGACTTAGACGGTGCCCTTTTTAACGTGGATGCAGCTGTCTTTAATGCATAACCCCAAAACGATAGTGGTAAATCGGTAAGAGACATCATAGATTGCACCATATCTAATAAAGTATGGTTACGATGTTCGGACACACCATTACACTGTGGTGTTCCAGGTGGCGTGAGCAGTGAAACTATTTCACATTGTTTTAACTGAAGACCAAACTCGTAACTCAAATACTCTTCTCCATGATCAGATCGTAGAAATTTTATTTTCTTGTTACGATGATTTTCCACTTCACTCTGAAATTATATGAACTTTTCAAATGTTTCAGACTTCTGTTTCATTAAGTAGATATACCCATATCTGCTCAAATCATCTGTGAAGGTCAGAAAATAATGATACCCGCTACGAGCCTCAATATTCATCGGACCACATACATCAGTATGTATGATTTCCAACAAATCTATTGCTTGCTCCATTGTTCCGGAGAACGGCGTTTTAATCATCTTGCCCGAGAGGCATGGTTCGCAAGCATCAAGTGATTCCAAAATCCCATCAGCATGGAGTTTCTTCATGCGCTTTACACCAATATGACCTAAACGGCAGTGCCACAAATAAGTTGCACTATCATTATTAACTTTGCATATTTTGGCTTCAATATTATGAATATGTGTATCACTACGATCGAGATCCAACAAACCATTTTCATTGGGTGTATGACCATAGAAGGTTTTATTCATGTAAATAGAACAACAATTATTCTCTAACTTCAATGAATAACCGTATTGCAATAAACATGATCAAATCATATTCATGCTCAACGCAAACACCAAATAACACTTATTTAGGTTCAACATTAATCCCGAAAGTGTAGGGAGCGTGCGATGATGATCATATCAATCTTGGAACCACTTCCAACACACATCGTCACTTCACCCTTAACTAGTCTCTGTTCATTTTGCAACTCCTGTTTCGAGTTACTACTCTTAGTAACTGAACCAGTATCAAATACCGAGGGGTTGCTACGAACACTAGTAAAATACACATCAATAATCTGTATATCAAATATACCTTTGTTCACTTTGCCATCCTTCTTATCCGCCAAATACTTGGGGCAGTTCCGCTTCCAGTGACCAGTCCCTTTGCAGTAGAAGCACTTAGTCTCAGGCTTAGGACCAGACTTGGGCTTCTTCACTTGAGCAGCAACTTGCTTGCCGTTCTTCTTGAAGTTCCCCTTCTTCCCTTTGCCGTTTTCTTGAAACTAGTGGTCTCGTCAACCATCAACACTTGATGTTTTTCTTGATTTCTACCTTCATCGATTTCAGCATCACGAAAAGCTTGGGAATTGTTTCCGTTATCCCTTGCATATTATAGTTCATCACGAAGTTCTACTAACTTGGTGATGGTGACTAGAGAATTCTGCCAATCACTATCTTATCTGGAAGATTAACTCCCACTTGATTCAAGCGATTGTAGTACCTAGACAATCTGAGCAGATGCTTACTGCTTGAGCTATTCTCCTCCATCTTTTAGCTATAGAACTTGTTGGAGACTTCATATCTCTCAACTCGGGTATTTGCTTGAAATATTAACTTCAACTCCTGGAACATCTCATATGGTCCATGACGTTCAAAACGTCTTTGAAGTCCCGATTCTAAGCCGTTAAGCATGGTGCACTAAACTACCAAGTAGTCATCATATTGAGCTAGCCAAACGTTCATAACGTCTGCATTTGCTCCTGTAATAGGTCTGTCACCTAGCGGTGCATCAAGGACATAATTCTTCTGTGCAGCAATGAGGATAAACCTCAGATCACGGACCCAGTCCGCATCATTGCTACTATCATCTTTCAACTTAGTTTTCTCTAGGAACATACATAAAACATAGGGAAGCAACAACGCGAGCTATTGATCTACAACATAGATATGCTAATACTACCAGGACTAAGTTCATGATAAATTAAAGTTCAACTAATCATATTACTTAAGAACTCCCACTTAGATAGACATCCCTCTAATCCTCTAAGTGATCACGTGATCCAAATCAACTAAACCATGTCCGATCATCACGTGAGATGGAGTAGTTTCAATGGTGAACCTCAGAATGTTGATCATATCTACTATATGATTCACGCACGACCTTTCGGTCTCAGTGTTCCGAGGCCATATCTGTTATATGCTAGGCTCGTCAAGTTTAACCTGAGTATTTCGCGTGTGCAACTATTTTGCACCCGTTGTATTTGAACGTAGAGCCTATCACACCCGATCATCACGTGGTGTCTCAGCACGAAGAACTTTTGCAACGGTGCATACTCAGGGAGAACACTTGTACTTTGATAATTTAGTGAGGGATCATCTTATAATGCTACCGTCAATCAAAGCAAGATAAGATGCATAAAAGATAAACATCACATGCAATCAATATAAGTGATATGATATGGCCATCATCATCTTGTGCTTGCGATCTCCATCTCCGAAGCACTGTCATGATCACCATCGTCACCGGCGCGATACCTTGATCTTCATCGTAGCATCGTTGTCGTCTCGCCAATCTTATGCTTCTACGACTATCGCTACCGCTTAGTGATGAAGTAAAGCATTACAGGGCGATTGCATTGCATACAATAAAGCGACAACCATATGGCTCCTGCCAGTTGCCGATAACTCGGTTACAAAACATGATCATCTCATACAATAAAATTTAGCATCATGTCTTGACCATATCACATCACAACATGCCCTACAAAAACAAGTTAGACGTCCTCTACTTTGTTGTTGCAAATTTTACGTGGCTGCTACGGCAAGAACCGTTCTTACCTACGCATCAAAACCACAACGATAGTTTGTCAAGTTGGTGCTGTTTTAACCTTCGCAAGTACCGGGCGTAGCCACACTCGGTTTAAGTAAAGTTGGAGAAACTGACACCCGCCAGCCACCTGTGTGCAAAGCACGTCGGTAGAACCAGTCTCGCGTAAGCGTACGCGTAATGTCGGTCCGGGCCGCTTCATCCAACAATACCGCCGAACCAAAGTATGACATGCTGATAAGCAGTATGGCTTATATCGCCCACAACTCACTTGTGTTCTACTCGTGCATATAACATCAACGCATAAAACCTGGCTCTGATACCACTGTTGGGGAACGTAGTAATTTCAAAAAATTGCTATGCACACGCAAGATCATGGTGATGCATAGCAACGAGAGGGGAGAGTGTGTCCACGTACCCTCGTAGACCGAAAGCGGAATCGTTAGTACAACGCGGTTGATGTAGTCGTACGTCTTCATGATCCGACCGATCAAGTACCGAACGCACGGCACCTCCGAGTTCAGCACACGTTCAACTCGATGACGTCACTCGAACTCCGATCCAGCCGAGCTTTGAAGGAGAGTTCCGTCAGCACGATGGCGTGGTGACGATGATGTTCTACCGACGCAGGGCTTCGCCTAAGCACCGCTACGATATGACCGAGGTGGATTATGGTGGAGGGGGGGCACCGCACACGGCTAAGAGATCCAAGGGATCAATTGTTGTGTCTATGGGGTGCCCCTCGCCCCCGTATATAAAGTAACATGGGAGGGAGAGGCGACCGGCCAGGAGGAGGCGCGCCAGGAGGAGTCCTACTCCCACCGGGAGTAGGATTCCCTCCTTCCAAGTAGTAGGAGTAGGAGTCAAGGAAAGGGGAGAGAGAAGAGAATGAAGGAGGGGGTGCAGCCCCTCCCCCTAGTCCAATTCGGACTAGGCCTTGGGGGCGTGCAGCCTCTCCTCTCTCTTTCCCCTAAAGCCCAATAAGGCCCATATACTCCATGGCGAATTCCTGTAACTCTCCGGTACTCCGAAAAATACCCGAATCAGTCGGAACCTTTCCGATGTCCGAATATAGTCGTCCAATATATCGATCTTTACGTCTCGACCATTTCGAGACTCCTCGTCATGTCCCCGATCTCATCCGGGACTCCGAACTACCTTCGGTACATCAAAACACATAAACTCATAATATAACCGTCATCGAACTTTAAGCGTGCGGACCCTACGGGTTCGAGAACAATGTAGACATGACCGAGACACGTCTCCGATCAATAACCAATAGTGGAACCTGGATGCTCATATTGGCTCCCACATATTCTACGAAGATCTTTATCGGTCAAACCGCATAACAACATACGTTGTTCCCTTTGTCATCGGTATGTTACTTGCCCGAGATTCGATCGTCGGTATCTCAATACCTAGTTCAATCTCGTTACTGGCAAGTCTCTTTACTTGTTCCGTAATACATCATCCCGCAACTAACTCATTAGTTATAATGCTTGCAAGGCTTATAGTGATGTGCATTACTGAGTGGGCCCAGAGATACCTCTCCGGCAATCGGAGTGACAAATCCTAATCTCGAAATACGCCAACCCAACAAGTACCTTCGGAGACACCTGTGGAGCACCTTTATAATCACCCAGTTACGTTGTGACGTTTGGTAGCACACAAAGTGTTCCTCCGGTAAACGGGAGTTGCATAATCTCATAGTCATAGGAACATGTATAAGTCATGAAGAAAGCAATAGCAGAATACTCAACGATCGAGTGCTAAGCTAACGGAATGGGTCAAGTCAATCACATCATTCTCCTAATGATGTGATCCCGTTAATCAAATGACAACTCATGTCTATGGTTAGGAAACATAACCATCTTTGATCGACGAGCTAGTCAAGTAGAGGCATACTAGTGACACTCTGTTTGTCTATGTATTCACACAAGTATTATGTTTCCGGTTAATACAATTCTAGCATGAATAATAAATATTTATCATGAAATAAGGAAATAAATAATAACTTTATTATTGCCTCTAGGGCATATTTCCTTCAGTCTCCCACTTGCACTAGAGTCAATAATCTAGATCACATCGCCATGTGATTTAACATCAATAGTTCACATCACCATGTGATTAACACCCATAGTTCACATCGTCATGTGACCAACACCCAAAGGGTTTACTAGAGTCAATAATCTAGTTCACATCGCTATGTGATTAACGCCCAAAGGGTTTACTAGAGTCAATAATCCAGATGCAGCCGCGAAGAGAACCATGGGGCGGCGGCGCTGCGGCCCGACGGGGCGACGCAGCAGCAGCCCGATGCTCGATCGGCGAAGAGGCGTGCGATACTTGGGACGATCTTCACGGGACCTGCGGAGGCGCGCGTAACCGACAGGCCAGGTCGGTCGCGCGGCGTAGATGAGGCGGATCACGACGGCGAGCGGGTGATCAAGCCGAGCGCGCGCGAGGTCGAGGACGCCGCTCGGTGGAGGCGGGGTGGCGGCGGAGTCCGCGATGAGGCCGGCGACGACGAACGGCGTGGGACGTCGCACGGACAAGCTTGTCAGCACCAGCACCCGGGCTGCCAAAGCAGCACCAACGCCCGGGCCGCGAGGCCCGAGCGACCATCGGAGCAGCGGCGCCCGAGTTGAGGCAGCCGACGAGCCTAACGTAGCCGTCCCGACGCAGCCGAGAACAAGGCCGGCGAGGTAGACCGCCGGGCCACCGTGCAGACGCGGCAGAGGCGGGTGATGTGGATCGATGGGCGGGCCGGCGCGCGAGCGACGACTATGATTGGCCGTCGCTTGGTGCGAGGCCGCCGGGTCGGGGCGATGCAGGTGTCCCAGTCGGAGCAGGGCGTTGACGGCCGGCGCAGGGCGATGGGCGGACCGACGCGCCGACGGCGGCTGGCCCTGACGGGCCGCCTCGGCGCGCATGGCCGCCGGGTCGGAGGAGAGGCCGGTTGGTCGCGCCGGGTCGGAGTAGAGGCGCACGGGGGTCGACGGCGGCGGCGGGCGGCGCAAACCGATCAAGAATTGATCGGAAAACCAAAAAAGAAAAACGCCGGTCAAAACGACTAGCGAGAGAGCGAAAAAACCCGGAGCAAGGGCTCGGGAAAAAGACTCTCTAGGGCAGCTGGCCAACACGGCCGGCGGACGAATCCTAGGTACGGGCGGCGCGGCCCCCGGCAGCGGTCATGGAGGCCGACCGCCCCAGGGGCGGAGCGTAGGTGCGGAAGCGGCGGCGGCTAGGGTTTAGGATCGAATTGCGATAGATACCATGTTAGAAGGGAGAAAAAGGATTGGTGAAATTGTTCGTTGTATTGCTTGAGCCTTGTGGTCATATATATAGGAGTATAATTATCTACTTGGTGATCTTTTGAATTGATATGCACATTTCAAAGCAAAGGGGAAGAGATCTATGTATATACCTCAACAAAATTGCGATGGTGCTTTGCTGTCCGCCCGGTCCTGCCTCCAGGCACCAAGTGCTTGAGCTGGAATGACAAAAAAGCAGGATATTGCGTTGAAACCAATTATCCCCACATCCTTGAGTACAGAACCGACCATTTCTCCGTGAGATATCGATCCCTCCACATGCGACAACGTCGCTAACAGAAGACCGGCGCCAAATAGGAGGAAGAATGACACATCTGCGATCAATCCAAGCACCACAACGCGGGGTAGCCTGTACGAGTCTGGAGCCAACTCCCACTTGATTGCTCCCAAGGCACCCTAAGGACGACAATTTCAGCAAAGCCACATGGATGGGCATGAGCATTTATGCAGACGAAGTGATGAACTCAAATGGAACACTAGCACTACTGCTACTCATCTGCTGATCTACTAGTGTTGTAATTCGGCCAGAATAAATGTTACTAGATTGAGTTAATTTGCATGATATACCTTCTTGAATTCTGAACCGGATCCAGATAGAACTGCAACCGCGGACGCCACGCAGAGGACGCACAAGAGCAGCGCGGCAAGCGCGAGCGAGACAAGGGAGCTGCAGGCCAAGACCAGGAAAGCCCAGTCCGTGAGCGTCTTGAGGAAGAGGAAGGAGGCGGGGCCCTCGCCCCAGGCGCGGCGCGCCACCACCTTGGCAGCCTCGGCCACGGAGAGAATCCACGCAACGGTGAAGCAAAGGTAGCGGAGGACCCCCGCCACGACGGGGAGGGCGCGCCCGAGCGCCGGCAGCGGGTCGAGGACGAAGCGCACGAGCGCCAGCACCGCGACGACGATCTGCGGCGGCGAGGGCAGCACCGCGTCGGCGACGGCCATCGGTACGGAAAACCCTAGCTCCTGGAAGCTTCCGCCTTCGATGGGAGCGGAGACGCGGAGTGGGAGTGGGAGTGGTTGGTGGGAGTGTGAGTGTGAGTGGTTGGGTACTTGGGTTGGCGGAGCGAGGGGAGGAAATGGGGACTAGCGATGAGCACGGGAGGATTTTTCTTTGCCGCGAGGCGAGCTCCTCCGTTTGCGACTGTGAAGTTTTGAAGACCGAACTCCAGGGAGCTGGTATTTAAAAAAGAAAATCAAAACGCATATTTAAAAGTTTCAAAAAAATCTGAAAATTTTCATGGAAACATATATTTATTCCATAAGAACTTGTTAAATTTCGTTTCAAAATATTGTGATTTGTAGACTACACAAAAAAACAAAAAATACGGCCCAACAACAAAAAGAAAAGGCCCATTTAAAAATGCATGTTTCTATTTTTTTGCATGCCACGTGTGAAAGTATAATGCTATGAAATTTTGCACATACGTAGTATACATGTGTATGTGTGTCCATAAATAAATTCGAAAATTTTGTGCTGTGGAAATTTGAATTTGAAAAACGAGCTCCCTGTATCTCGGGCTCTATTGGCATTTTCAGATTTTACACCCGCCTATCTAAAAGTTCTAACCGGGTATGCAGCGATGGATCGTTTCAATTTTTTGCAGATTCAATTAAATGTTGGAGAATAAGCAGAGCACAATGAGGTCGAGGTGGGGGTGACACGGCCGACTGGCGTCTCCGACGTGCCCTCAGGGGGGCCATGCCAGAGAAGTTGTTTTAGTGTTTACTTGCTGCTGGAAAAGCCGAATACATGACCAGACGGTGAGGGGTAGCACCCTCTCGGAGGACAGTGCTTTTCTAGGCGTATATAATTTGGCATGTTTGCAGCTTTATGTTGGATGGCTACTAGTTCTTCGGAATTGGTTGGTCCTGTGACAGTTATCATAGAATTAATGTTGTGTTTGCAGTGGTCTGCACTACAATTCTGTGGAGTATGTTCATTCTTGTCGTGTGGATATTTCGTAGGCAAAGCTCATATCTTATGTAGCTTACGCTTTAAAATAAGAGGTGGTGATCTTGAATCTATAACTACAAATGTTTAAAAGGAAGGGTTACCTCTTAAGTATTTTGATTTTGAAATCAATTCTTGTGGGTTAACATTTCTTTGTACTGTTCTTCGGATTGTTTGCATTGAAGGCATGCCTCAACTCCGAGGCGTATACATTGTTATATAGTTGCCCAAGTTTTGTTCGTACCAACGGCAAGCAATTCTCATATGTGCATAATTGACTATTATTCACGTCAGTAAATTACATTGAATTGCAACACTATTTGAATATAGTTCCTGAAACTGGGTTATCCCCAACAAGACGGTACAGATATTAGAACGAACATGTTCCGGGGCACACTTTCCTCACACCCTAATCTTCACCTCGTAACCTGGACTCCAAGCTATATTCATGTTCATGATGAAAACCTGGACTGTAAAGTGGTTATGGGTATGAACCCCCTAGCCACTGCCATCCACTTGACTCCATGTGGCACAAAAATCTCATCTTCAGAAACAAGAAATCGAATTCATGTTCCTCCAATCCCATTAGCTTGAGCATTTCAATGATATATATGACCATCCTTGTTCTTCCTCGGATTATCGCTACCCCTGTCTCTAGATGAGGAACTCGCTTGCACACCAAAACCCTAATCGCAACACCTAACGTCTCGGTCTCCGGAGCACCACGAAAGCCCGGCAAGTGCACAAGTCAACCCCCCCCCCCCCCCCCCCCTAGTCAGCTCGAGCAAGCGTAGTCGGGGGAGAAGATGGACTCGCATGGGATATTGGAACTCACATCGGGAGGAGAGAAATCATAGTCACGAGGAAACATGAGAAAAACAATTCTCCCAACCGTAAAACATAAATTGACTATTATTCTGTTACACATGCCTAATGGTGAACTGGTAATGTTTGACTATGCCATAGTAATAATGGCACTGCCACATGGAGTGAAGGCAGGTGTTAGCTTAGTTTGTCCTAGCCGAAATACGTTGCACTGATTTCTTCTATTGTTATCCACCCGAACATAAAAATGAATAGTTGTGGTTGACGAGTGATGCATTGAACTTAAAGTCCACCATGGAAAATATATATGCATGAAGCATAGAAGAGTTGGGTAACAAAACAACAAAATTTGCATTTAGTCAAGCAAGATTATAGTAACATAATGCAATGCCAAACGTTTAGCCTGCTTGTGTTCTCCCACCCGACCCTCTTTATTTAGTGTGGACATTTGCGGCTCCAACTAGGTTTTCCGCCTCCTACCAGTAAGGCGGCCGATCTGCCTCGTCTATTGTGGCCTTAGGGCCATGGAAACGTGTGGATCCCGACCCTCGCCGAGGGAGGGCTCCTTCTTCCTTTTAGGTGTTTTTTGTGTTTTTCTAGGGTTTGTGTCCTACCCAGTAAGGCGAAGCGGCGATGGCACCCTGAATATGGAATAAGGTTCGCCCTGTCTAGCCACGTCCTTGTGGTGTCCCTAGCGTCACAGGAGGACGTGTGGAGGTGTGTCTCCAACAGATCTCATGGAATTCGATCGGTGTTTGTTTGCGGTGGATCTGTTTGGATTCAGTCTTCGTTTGTCTGCATAGGTATGTCTACATGTCGGTGCTACTCACGATCCAGAGGATCAAACTAGGCTAGAAGCTTGATTCCACGGCTATGTAGACGAACTAGTTGTATTACTAGATAAATTCCTCCCGACCTCTCCCACCTCTGTTCTAGTACTGAATTACAAGCCGACCGAAAGGCCAATTCCTTCTTCGCCAAGTTGATCCCTACGACTAGACTAGTATATTAGGTAATGAGCTTTTACGGGGTTTAGTGGACCCATTCTCGGCCTGCAAGCCGAGCTGGTAGTTTAGCTTCGCGTCTGGGCTGGGCCGCCGGCCCAATAATTGAATTAGAGTTGGCGTCGTTGACAATCCCCCCTTCTTGAGTACTGGCTTGATCCCAAGCCTTTGATCGAGGAAATTGTTGGCGCAATGAATCCAAATCTTCCCAAGTAGCATCTGATGCATCCGTCCCACACCATTGGATGAGAACTTGTGGGATAGTACGGTGACCCTGACAAGCATGGCGATGCAAGACTATGATAGGAACCTACAGTAGAGCATGAGGAGGAGGCAATGTCGATTGTACCTGATTTTGACACTAGTGCATAAATACTTACACATAATCATAATTGGTGGCGCGCCATTTTCTATCCACACCACTACTATTTTTTTGAAATTGTGATGGCATGGGTATATTTCGTATGCGACCACTATCCTATTACTGGTGGCGTGTGAGCAGGAGGCTACGCGGCAGATGTGTGGGCCCAATAACCTACCCATTCGCGGACATAATTGGTGCATCAGGTACACGGAACGCCACTGATTAATTACCTAGCTATGGCGTGGCCTAAGGCGGTTGGGCATGCACAATTATTAGATGGTTTGATGCTCCGATGAAGAAGCCTTTAGGGTCTGGCACAATGGCACCCATGGGACAGATTAATGTAGCCTCATCAAAGGAAGTGTTGTATTCAACTTCACCATGCCCTTCAATGGTCGTTCCCGGGCATGTCCTCTGTTAGCACTGTAATTAACATAGTCGATCTATTAGGGGATTGAACTCTCTCTCCGTTCACATGTTTTCTTCTCTCCACCAAATGTTCCAAGTACAAACTACAATCATAGTTTGAAGTTATGCATGGCCAAGGACCAGCGATTTGTAATTTGCATCACAAATTAAATGTTCCAGCAACACTTTCCATGTTGTATCAACTTGGGACACTTCCTTAATTAACGGTTGGAGTCCTCGGGCTTACCAAATAGATGTACTAGTTCGACCACAGGTGAATAGAACATCACAAATCCCCTATTCCATGCTGGCATACCGGCCATTGTGCGCCGACCTTAAGTAGTCGATTTGCTAGGATAGCACGGAATGGTAGAGTGCCATGCGAAGCCTTCTACATGAATATCTACACCTTGGATATAACATGTAACTTCCACAACTTGTACCAACACATGATTAGTATGGGTCGACTTGATGTCGGCCTATCTGTGTTGATGCTCGGTTCTACATAAATAAGCTTATTTTACTGTCAACACTTTAGTCTTGGAGTGGGGCTGAACAAGAAGAAATTCTTTTGTCGATTTGGTGAAGGAAATCCTAAATATTCGCTCGGCATCTACGGGCCAAAGCACATCTCGTATCAACACTACTTCGTCCCACTACTTATCTCGTGTCAACAGTACTTCATCCCACTACTTACCTTTGAATTAGGGTTTTGGAGTTGGAGGCGCAGCGGATGGAGTTGGATCGGGGTCCTTCAAGAAAATGGCTTGGTTTGACTTAGACGGAGCTGACCGCTGGTTCAGGTTTTTGGTTTCCATCGACTCACCTAAGTGGCATACCCATTTGTATATCCAAAGCCAAATTGTTTACTCCCTCCGGGTGTGAACAAGTCAGACACAAGTGTGTAAGTCTTTGGTTTGATTAGCAAAAAATTGGTTTGTCATAAAAAAATAAAAAAATAGTTTTACATTCATCGTTGAGTGAAGTTTCTAAACATACTTCTTTTGGCATTTTTTTAGATCTCTTTTGGCATATTATATATGTTCCACTTGTTAAATTGACCACCTAAGTTCCCGTGCCCATAATGACCAAACTTATATTCCCATCCAGAAGGAGTACTAAATATTAAATACAATTGCAAAAGCTAATCATATCTTCTTTCTTTTTATTTAAACTGAAAGCTAATCATTACACCAATACTTCACGGGGTAGCATCAACCATCATGACCAGACCAATAATGACCCAACAAACTTCATGACTATTGACGGTTACGATCTAGTAATAGCAGAAATAAGCAGGTCTACAAAAGTTTCATGGCTAATGATGATTAGGGTCTACTAATAGTAGAAAGAAGCAAGTTTGCAAAGACTCTTTTTCCTTTGAAAACTTGTGTCTGTTGGGATCACTCACAACCATTAGCGGAATGGGCACTGTAGCTCCTTGCCACATTCTCTGGACATCTTCTCTTCTTAGCTTCGTCTGCCAATATATAACCCAACCAAAGATTTGATCAAATTATACCACATAAAAGAGCATTGACATATCAACATTAAGCATCCAATAGTATAGTTTCAAGTACTATAATCTAAAGGTTATGCCACTCATTTTCCAGCAATGAAGTAACTTCTACCTTGTGAAATGGTATTGAATTCGATTTGTTCTTGTCCTTTCAGTCGGGAGTGCTAAAAAACACACAACTGATGACACGAACTTGCAACGCCAGAAATTCGTTCTCAAAGGAACGTCTACCAAAATGTAGTGGCATGGCACCACCTTGAAGTACTAGATGTGTGTGTGTCCATTTACTGTCATGTTATTTATTTACACGATCAAACAGTTTACTTCTTTTTACTAAACTATAAAAAAGCATTAAACTGAGTCATAGAACAGGGGACAGAGACACAATGGCACTTCTACCAAAATGTAGTGGGCATAGCGCCAAATGGAAGTTGGTAATCGTTAAAAGGACTAGAAGTGTGCTGTTTTACTGTCATGTTATCTATTTACATGATCGAATAGTACACTTCTGTTTACCAGAGTCACAGAACATGGCACAAAGTCACAATTGCCAAAAGCGGCCAAGTAGAGTATACTCCTATGGAAAATACACAGGAGCACATGGGTGCTCGACCTCCTATACAAAAATTAAATTCAAAAAATACCAGGAAAATTTAAAAAAATCCTTAATCTTGGGATCTCGAACTTGGGTGCCTAATCTACTCCCGTATGAAGTTTCGTAGAAAAATACCAGGAAATGTATCCGTGGCGAAGAAAATACAATCCGAACTAAAACCCATCCAAACAGGGTTTTTTTCAACATAGGAATTGTTTGTCTTTTTTGCGACGGATACGTTTCCAGGTATTTTTTTCACAAAATTTCACATGAAAGTAGATTGAGCACCCAGGTTTCATATCCCCAAATCCCACATGTTTTTTTAATTTCGTGGTGTTTTTCTGAACTTAATGTTCATATAGGGGTGGGGAGCACCCAGGTGCTACAAATCCTCTTCCATACTCATATGCCAACTTAAAGACATTAGGTCTTTCCATTGCGGTTTCAATAGAGTAATTATCAATGATGAGAGCTCTCAAGAAAGTGGCTTGGTTTGACTTAGACGGAGCTGACTGCTGGTTCAGGTGTTGGTTTCCATCGACTCACCTAAGTGACATACCCGTTTGTATGTCCAAAGCCAAATTGTTTACTCCCTCTGAGTGTTAATACAATTCAGACACAGGTTTGTAGGTCTTCGCTTTGATGAGCAAAAAATTGATTTTCATAAAAAATTAAAAAATATATGTTCAGATACATCCTCGAAAGAAGTTTCTAAACATACTTCTTTTGGCATATTATATATGTTCCACTTGTTAAATTGACCACCTAAGTTCCCGTGCCAAACTTATATTCCCATCCAGAAGGAGTACTAAATATTAAATACAATTGCAAAAGCTAATCATATCTTCTTCCTTTTTATTTAAACTGATAACTAATAATTACACCAATACTTAACATCATCACCAGACCCATAACGACCCAACAAACTTCATGAAGATTGACAGTTACGATCTAGTAATAGCAAAAATAAGCAAGTCTACAAAAATTTCATGGCTAATGACGATTAGGATCTACTAATAGTAGAAAGAAGCAAGTTTGCAAAGACTCTTTTTCCTCTGAAAACTTGTGTCTATTGGGATCACTCACAACCATCACAGGAATGGGCACTGTAGCTCCTTGCCACATTCTCCGGACATCTTCTCTTCTTAGCTTCGTCTGCCAATACATAACCCAACCAAAGATTTGATCAAATTATACCACATAATAAAGAACATTGACATATCAACATTAAGCATCTAATAATATAGTTTCAAGTACTATAATCTAAAGGTTATGCCACTCATTTTCCAGCAATGAAGTAACTTCTACCTTGTGAAATGTTATTGAATTCGATTTGGTCTTGTCCTTTCAGTTGGTAGTGCTATAAAACACACAATTGATGATACGAACTTGCATCGCCAGAAATTAGTTCTCAAAGGAACGCCTACAAATGTAGTGGCATGGCACCACCTTAAAGTACTAGATGTGCGTCCATTTACTGTCATGCCATTTATTTACACGATCAAACAGTTTACTTCTTTTTAGTAAAGTATAAGAAAGCATTAAACTGGGTCATAGAACAGGGGACAGAGACACAATGGCACTTCTACCAAAATGTAGTGGGCATAGCGCCAAATTGAAGTTGATAATTGTAGATGGACTAGAGGTGTGCCATTTTACTGTCATTTTATCTATTTACATGATCAAACAGTACACTTCTGTTTACCGGAGTCACAGAACATGGCATAAAGTCACAGTTGCCAAAAGAAGCCATGTAGAGTATACTCATATGCCATAGGCAAAACTTGAAAACATTGGGTCTTTCCATTACGGTTTCAATGGAGTAATTATCAATGACGAGAGCTCTCAAGAAATGTGTTCGCGACAGTTTAGAGGCATGCAAACATTGTTATAATCTCACTCGCTGCAAAGATACAACAATCACAGGGGGCGATGGAGGGTAAGAAATTAATATTATTATTTTTCTAATACATGGAAATGATCATTTATATTATCATTACTTCGTAACAAATTAAAAGCATATGGTAGAATTGCATCAGCTGGCTACTCTCACAAATATAAGATCCATGACAATCCAAATTTTATCATGAATGCTAGTATGCAATGACCAGAGGAAATAGCAGAATCCTCATCGATCAGTTTTATATACAAGAACACTCCATCTTAACAAATATCAACACGAGTAATCAGTAAACTAAGATGAATGATTCCATGTATCTATGCGCCATAGAGAAAGATGTTATAGCTCCCGGGTGCCCCTACACCCTCTATCAACAGTAAAATTAAAAAAAATAGAAAACAATCAAAAAGATCGTAAACTTTGTGACATCAAATATGATCAAACTGTGTAGGTTCTTGCAAGTTTTCATAACAAAATATCATGTAGAGGAAGGTGTATGCACGAGTTTCAGATTTCAGTGCGCTAAAAGTGCTCAAAACTTCAAGCACTTTAATCTTTTTCTATTGTAAAGCTCCTCGAATGTTTTTTTTTGCATGAAACTTGCAAGAACCTATAAGGTTTGATCATATTTGATGTTGCAAAGTTTCAGAATTGTTTTTTATATTTTGTGAATTTACTGTTCATAGAGGGTGTAGGGGCACCCGGGAGCTGAAAAACCACTTTCATGCGCCATAATATCGTTCCAATTGAAGTGCGTATTTCAAAGCAAAGGGGAAGAGGTACCTCAACAAGACTGCGACTGTGCTTTCCTGTCCGCCTGGTCGGACCTCCAGGCGCCAAGTGCTAGAGCTGGGATGATAAGAATGCAAGACGTCGCGTGCATTCCAAAAAACCCCACATCCACGATTACAAAACCTACCATTTCTCCCCGAGATACCGATCCCTCCACATGCGACATCATTGCCAACAAAAGGCCGGCGACAACTAGCACGAAGAAGGGCACAACTGTGATGAACCCAAGCACCGCCATGCGGGGTAGCCTAAACGAGTTCGCAACCGAATCCCACGTGATTGCTCCCAGGGCACGCTGAGGAGCACAACAATTTCAACAAAAACACATGGATGGGCATGAGTATATTTGCAGATGAAGTGATGAACTCAAATGGATACACTACCGCTCTTCATCCACTGCCACTAGCGTGTATAGTGCTGTAATTCGGCCAGAAGAAATGTGATAGGGAGTTGATTTGCATGAGATACCTTCTTGAATTCTGTACCGCGTCCAGATAGAAGTGCGATTACGTACGCCACGCACAGGCCGCACAACAGCAGGACGGCGAGCACGAGTAGGACGAGGAAGCCGTAGGTGCAGACCTTGCAGGCAGCGGACGTGAGCGCCCGGAGGAAGAGGAAGGGGGCGGAGCCCTCGCCCCAGGCGCGGCGCGCCACGATCTTGGCAGCCGAGGCCGCGGAGATGGCCCACGCGAGCGCGAATGCCACGTAGGGGAAGACCCTGGCCGCGATGCGGAGGGCGCGCCGGACCGCCAGCATCGGCACGAGGGCAGAGCGCATGAGCGCCAGCGCCGCGACGACGATCCGCGGCGGCGGTGGCGGCGTCGGCGGCGTCTGCGGCGACGGCGAGGGCGGCACATTTTCGGCGACGGCCATCGATCGGTGCGGGAAACGCTAGCTCCTCGCCCTGGGCTCGATGGGGGCGGAGTGGTTGGGCTGCGCAGCGAGGGGGCAGGGGGTTTGTGGGAAATGGGATTAGCGACGAACGCGGCAGTTAAACTGAATGTGTGCATGGTTACAAGCATACATGCGTGAGAAGGAGAGGCTAACCGTATGCCCTCTACAGATGGCCTACGTGAGATCCTACAAACCAGGAGTGGAGTGCATGCGTGAGACTAGGCAAACGTACGACAATAAACACGCATGGCGCTTACTTCAGGACCCTGATTTCCATGGAGACTTCATGGACGCGCAGTTGGGCAATGCTCCATCTCAGGTTTGGCAGGGTATCTGTGAAGGCATTACTCCCTCCTTTTCGGTTTAGAGGCTCAAATCTGAAATCTCATCAACCATGGCATTTTGTGAGTGGAGGAATATATCTCGTACTTTACAAAACTACTTCAACTAAACTTATGCATTAATTTGGATTAATTGCAGTGCATGTTGTTGGATCTAATACATCTCTAGGATGCCATTAGCAGGAACTGATTGCATCTAGATCACCTTAAAAGCATGAACAGAGGAGAAGGGTTTAGGGGATCGTTACATGTCACGGAAGTCGACATGATCGTCTGCTTGGTGCAGGCGTGATCGAGGGGTGATGTAGTCGAGGTAGAGGTTCTCCTCCGGACGCCACCGGCACTGGCCTGGGACAGCTGCGGCCGCCGACTTAGGTCTTCCCGTCACTGCAGCGCTCCCCCTGATCGGATGGGGTGAAAAAATCGGGAGGAGAAAAAACCTTACGTGAATTGTGATCACACAGGTGCCAGCTCTCTCCCGTATCCTTTAATATAGCGTCGGCGACAGGGGACCCAAAACTTGAGTTGGTTTTTGAGCGCCCCCCATCAGGGCGAGTTAGTCCTGATCGAGGCTCACGTACGTTGGTGCGTGGACCCCTTCACTTCTCGCTATCCGTTTACCTTTTTTCGGTTAGACTAATAGATCTAACTGGCCTGCTTTAGCCGTCAGATCGAACCAACATTCTCTCTCTTGATCGTTAGGCTTAACTTCATTCGACCATTCTATATAAGAATGATGTACCAAAGTGAGGTGTTACAACGGCTCGAAACGCCATAGAACTCCAACACTTATAGCACACCCGCCTATTTCGAAATGCAAAACATTTTACTAATTGGGGAGTGGTTTATTTTAATGGTCCTCTCATTCCAGAATCATAAGGCTTCCAGTAATCCCATGCCGGCAACATGCTCATGAAAAATACTGGGTGGTAAACCTTTAGTTAACAGATCCACAAGCATATGCTTCGTTCTTATATGTTTAACATCAACTGTTTGATCCTGGATTCTATCTTTCACAACACGATACTTGATGTCAATGTGTTTGGCCGCATCACTTGACCTGTTGTTACTTGTATAGAAAACTATGGGTTCATTATCGCAGTATAATAAAATTGGTTTAGATATGTTGTCAACCACTTTAAGTCCGGGAATAAAATTCTTTAGCCATACAGCCTGCCCGGTAGCCTCAAAACATGCTACAAATTCTTCTTGCATCGTAGATCCAGCAGTTAACGTTTGTTTGGAGCTTTTCCACGATATAGCCCCCCCCCCCCACGAGTGTGAATATATAACTTGATGTGGATCTCTTACTATGCACACACCCGGCAAAATCAGAGTCTAAATAACCAACAATTTCTAGGTTATCAGTTCTTTTATATGTAAGCATGAAATCTTTAGTTCCTTGCATATAACGCAAGACTTTCTTTGCGGCCTTCCAGTGGTCCGGTCCTGGATTTGATTGGTATCTGCCAAGCATCCCGGTTACAAAACATAAATCAGGGCGTGTACACACTTGAGCATACATGATGCTTCCGATAGCTGAAGCATAAGGAACCGACTTCATCTGATCAGTTTCATACTGGTTCCTCGGACATTGAAATGTCCCAAACTTATCGCCCTTAACTATAAGATCAGGTGAGGGTGAGCACTTATGCATATTGAATTTCTTCAGCACTCTCTCAAAGTATGCCTTTTGAGATAGTCCCATCGTTCCTTTGGACCTGTCTCGATGAATCTCGATGTCGGGGACATACGAGGCTTCACCAAGATCTTTCATATCCAAATTGGATGACAAAAAATTCTTGGTCTCATGCAGCGTATCCTTATCGCTACATGCCAACAATATGTCATCAACGTATAGGACTAAAATTGTGAACTTACTGCCTTTAAACTTAACATATATGCAGTTGTCCACAAAATTTTTGGTGAAACCAAAAGTTTTGATAATTTTATAAAACTTGAGGTACCACTCTCTTGAAGCTTGCTTCAAGCCATAAATTGATTTCTTTAGACGACATGCTAAATGTTCCTTCCCTTCCACAACAAAACCTTCCGGCTGAGCCATGTAAACGTTTTCTTTTAGGTCATCATTTAGAAATGTCGTTTTAACATCCATTTGGTGTAGTTCTAGGTCGTAATGAGCTACTAATGCCATTATGATTCTGAAAGAATCCTTCGTTGGCACAGGAGAGAAGGTTTTCTTATAGTCAATTCCTTCTATCTATGTATACCCTTTTGCCACTAGCCTTGCCTTGAGTCGTTCGACATTCCCTTTGGAATCATACTTGGTTTTGTAGACCCACTTGGAGCCTACTTTCTTAGCTCCATCGGGAACTTCTACTAAGTCCCAAACGTCGTTTGAGCCCATAGATTTCAACTCGTCTTCCATGGAAACCAACCACTTGGGACGAATTTTCGCTTTTAGTGGCTTCCTTATAAGAGGTTGGATCCTCCACCTTTCCCATATCATTCATATCATCAATCATGAAGGTGACATAATCATCTCATATGGCTTTCTTCCTCTCATACCGGGAGGAGGTGGTGGTGGTACATCATCATTTTGAGGATCATTATTTTCCTGGTGGTCCTCATTTGTGTCTGGATTTTCATTATTAGTCTCCGGATCACCATTTGACTGAGAAACTGAACCGTGAGATTCAGGATCATCAAATGTCACATTTCTTCGTATTGGAAGAACAATCTCTTGGCTAATCGGGGACGGTGCACAAACCCACTTCTCTTCAAGATCGATCTCCCTTAAATTTGTGACCTTATTATCCTCAAAAAATACCGCTTGCCTAGTCTCCACAAACTTGGTGGTGTGACTTGGACAAATAAAACAATATCCCTTTTCCCTATGAGGGTATCCAACGAAGAAACAACTAACTGTTTTTTGGATCCAATTTCTTAAGTTGTGGATTGAAAACTTTAGCTTCGGCAGGGCAACCCCACACCCGTAAGTAATTCAAGCTCGGTTTCTTTCCCGCCCACATCTCGTAAGGTGTGTTCGGTGCTAACTTAGTTGAAGCAAGATTTAGTATGTGTGCAGCTATCTTTAATGCCTCTATCCAAAGGCTTACTGATAAAGTCGAGTGACTAAGCATGCTTCGCACCATAAGGGTGCGATTGCGACGCTCAGCTACACCATTTTGTTGTGGTTCACCAGGCATTGGGTATTGAGCAATGATTCCATTTTCAGATAAAAACTTGGCAAAGGGTCCAGGAATCTGCCCATAAGGAGCATGCCTACCATAATACTCTCCCCCGCGATCAGACCGTACAACTTTGATTTTTGCGTTCAGCTGATTTTCAACCTCAGCTTTATAGACTTTGAATTTCTCCAAAGCTTCCGACCAGTCGATTTTTCTGACTGTTGGTGATGTTTGAAGATTTGTGCTCCCTTTTTTTCTGTTGTGTGATGTGTCTTGTTTTGGACTGGAAATTTTTGACTGGCCTCTCTATTTTGGGTCTATCAATTCCTTAACAGGTCGGCCCATTAGCTTTTGCAATCCAACAAGCTCTATGTAGCCCATCTGAACACCCAACCCTTCCCACCCTCCCTTTGTTTTTTCTATTTTATGTTTTTATGTGTTTTTTTTTCTTTATTTTTATTTTCAAACAATCTGGTTACTTTTGTGTTGACGAGCAGTGTGCGCAAGAGTGTAATCGTGTGGCGAAGCAAGCGTAACTCAAATGGTTAGGTTCCTTGTGGTGGAACCAGTCCACCAGGGTTCAAATCCTAAACTTGGCACTAGTGCTCGCATTTTCCTAGATTTATTCTAGTCCTTCTGTCAATGTTCCTTCAGTGGAAGGAGAAATTTCCATCGACTATGAGGCGCCCCTGGTGACTTCGTGGATAACAAACATCACCAATTCACCATGGCAAATTTAACCTTTATTGGCATGGAAATTTAACTTTATTGGCATGGAAATTTTTATTTAACATACATGGCAAATTTACATACTGTCACTCATGGCAAATTTACTTCTGTGGAGCATGACAAATTTTACTTTTATTTCCCATAGCAAAAAAAAGTACCTTACGTTGACGGCAATTTTTTGCCTTTTTTCCGCCGTTCATGTGATTTTTTTCCCCATGAACCTTTCTCTTGTGCCATTTGCAATCTTTTTTGACCATGGCATTTTTTGCTTTATAAAGATGATGGCAATTTTTTGTTTGAATCCATTGGGTATTTTAGTGGTATCTTGTTTTTTATTTTCTATCTATCATGACAAATTTATTTTTCGATCATTCCAATATATTTCAGAGTATGGCAAATTCTGGCCTTTATTATCCATCGGCAAAAGTGGGCTTATTTTGGTCACAGTTTTTTGGCCCAAACTGGGCTGCAAACTGATCGATGGACTGCCTTCTTCCGAACGAGTCGTTCGGTCTGGCTCCTCCCCAGACCGAACGTTCGTTCAATATCGACGTCCATTTTTTTTCTTGGTTTTCTAGACTGTTTTTTCTTGTTTTATTTCTCTTTTCTTTCCTTTTTATTTTTCTTTTCGTTTTTTCCTTCTTCCTTTTTATTTTTTCTATTCTATTTTTTGTATGTGCAAAGTTTTTTCAAAATTGTGATTTTTTTTCATATAAATAAACAATTTTTTCAAACCACATTTTTTTTTCAAATTAGTATTTTTTAAATCGACAACCTTTTTTAACATTCTTGATTTTATTTCAAAATAAGTGATATTTTTCTAAATTCATGATTTTTATTCAAAATTTACGAACTTTTTCATATCCATGAACTGTTTTTTCCAATCTGTGATATTTTTTTCAAAATTCTTGTTTTTTCAAATTCATGAACTTTTGTTAGAAAATCTGTGAACGTTTTTCTAAATTGATGAACTTTTTCTAAATTGGCAAATTTTTAAAAATGGATGAACATCTTTTAAATTGGTGAACTTTTTTTCAAAATCCCAAACTTTGTTTGAATTTGGTGAACTTTTTGTTTTTTGTCAACATTATTCTTTTTTATCATTTTTTCTTGAAAGTCGAGAGTCAACTGCAACCACAAACCTAGAAAACCAATGACTCCCTGAACCAGCGACCGCCTCCTTTTATTGGGCCAATCCATGAGGCATGAGGGGTGGAGCGTGAGCGCCAGCTACTCTTCCCAACGCTTAAGGCGCTAGGGAGGAGCTCTCGTGCAGCTGATACGAAAGATCCCCTGGCACGAACACCCTCCCCCAGAGCTCTACTGGCCTTTTTAAACGGGCCTCACCTGTCCCCAACGGTCAGCATTACACCACAACCAAAAATGACATTGAAAAGCCCCAAGGTTTGTGACTCCTAAAAAAACTTCAAATTGGAATTTGTACCAAAAGTCTACATAATTTTGAATACACAATTTTTTCCATAAATTACCATGTATAATAAGTTCCCATCATGCTAGAAATGGATCAGAACTTTAAAAACTTAGCAATTATATGTTTTAAAGCTGTGTCGGTACGAATAGATCAAAACAATTATGAAACTACAAAAAAAGTGCCAAAAATTTAAATACATAGAAGAACCTTTGGCAAAATTATGCTGAACTAAAAGTTTGTCATTGTTTCAAAAAAATGTTTGCCAAATTACCATGTTGTATCATAAAATTTGTCATGTTCCAAAAAATAGTTTAAAGAAAATGAATGATGGTTAATAACAAGATTCCTTGGTGGTGTAAAAACATGAAGGTGTGAAAACAAGAAAGTTTGCCACTATTAAAGTAATGAAGTTGCCATGGTCTAAACAAAAGCTTTACCATGGTTAAATTTATCATTTTTAGCTAGATGTAACTTGCCTGGAAATAGAATTTGGGTCAGTTGATATTTTCTGACTGTTGGTGATGCTTCATGATTTGTGCTCCCTTTTTTTATACTTTGTGATGTGTATTGTTTTGGACTGACCTCTCTATTTTGGGTCTATCAATTCCTTAACAGGTTGGCCCATTAGCTTGTCCGACCCAACAAGCTCTATGTCGCCCATCTGAACACCCAGTCCTTCCGCCTCTACCTTTGTTTTTTCTGTTTTTGTTTTTATGTGTTTTCGATTTAGAATTTTATTCTTCTTTATTAGTTTTTTTTAAACAATCTAGTTATTTTTTTGCTGACGAGCAGTGTGCGCAAGAGTGTAATCGTGTGGCGAAGCGAGCGTAACTCAAATGGTTAGGTTTCTTGTGGTGGAACCAGCCCATCAGGGTTCAAATCCTAAACTTGGCACTAGTGCTCGCATTTTACTAGATTTATTCTAGTCCTTCTGTCAATGTTCCTTCAGTGGGAGGAGAAATTTCCATCGACTATGAGGCGCCCCTGGTGACTTTGTGGATAACAAACATCACCAATTACGTACCTAGAGCCAGGGCTCCGCCTCCTCCTCCTCCAAGAAAGAAAGTTAGGGTTCGTGCCTCTCGCCGGCGCCGGCGCAGGTCCGCCTCATCTCCGGTGGCCCTATGGCCACGGAGGCGCGGTGGATCCTGGCAAGAGCCGGCGGAAGGGCTCCGTTTTTAGTTGTTGTTTTTTCAATCTTGTTAGGGTTTGTGTCCTACTCAGGAAGGCGAGAGGGCGGCGGCTCCCTGAAGATGGAATAAAGGTCTCCCCGCCTAGCCCCCGTTCCGGCGGTGCGTCTAGCATCGTTGGTGGGCGTGTGGAGGTGTGTCTCCGGCAGATCTATCTTTGGTGGATTTGCTCGGATCTCGTTGTTGTTCGTCTACGTTCGTGTGTCTTCAGTTTGGATCATTCCAATCTACGTTATTTTTCATCGGCGGCGGTTGCTGTTCTGGGGTGCTGGTCCTATTGGGCCTTAGCACGACGACTTCCCGACTATCTACTACAACAAGTTGTGTCCGGCTCCAGCGATGGAGGGGCGATGACGGCGCCGCGCCTTCGGCTTGCTTCGGTGCTTGTAGTCGTCGCTAGGTGGTCTACGGATCTAGATGTAATTTTTATTTTTGGTGTTCGTTGTACTGCCATGATTGAAGATGAATAGATTGAAATTTTTTCCAAAAAAAAATCACCAATTCACCATCATCAAACGTGTGGGCACAGGCATCCCAATCCCAATGACATACACACGATCTGTGGGTAACAAAAGAAGGAAAGAGTAACTGAACCATAGCGCAAAAAAAAAAAAAACCACACCTGAACCATAACGCAAAAAAAAAAAAACTGAACCATATCGCAGCTCGCAGTCACATCACGTTGAGACGGCGAGTACGTGGTGCCGCGATGGCACGTACGACCACCAGGACAAGCTGCCATGGCGACGCCGTCCCCTAGCTCCCTTGCACCCACGCTACGTAGGGTACAGAAACGTCGTCGTCGTCCACGGAGACCAAGAGCACGTCGTCGGTCCTTGAAATCTACTGGCTCGACTTGGCGAACCGGCCGTTGATCCTCACCCGGCCGTCGGCGCGGGCCTTGCGCGACTCGTACCGGATCTGCTTCCCGAACCTGCAGCAAATCAGATCCATCCAGTAATCAGCACTGCGAGCTAAAGAAAATCTCTGGTGGTGTTGCGGCATTGGTCTCTGGTTATATATATCTCACGTACATCCTGTTCTTCCTCTTCTCCTTGTAGCGCGAGATCACCTTGCCGCGGTCGGGGTAGACCACGTCGTAGCCGCCGACCTTCTTGGTCGCCTGAGCTGGTGCCGTTTGCGCCTGCAATGTCACGGGTGCCGCAGCCGGCGAAGGGTGATCGTGCCCGGCGTTGGTGGCGTCGTCGACGCTGCTGCTGCCGCTGCGGCTCAGGCCGGGGCAGACGTCCGACACCTCCACGAACGACGACAGGCTCGGCTCCGCCGACGAGCTCGCCGAGACCTGCTCGGGAAGTTCATTGCAACTCGTCGCGATCCACGCCTCCTGGTTCTGCTGTGTGACAAGGCCAGAATCATCATATGTTCACATGGCTGGCAGTGGCAGCTCGATGGAATGTTCCTGGAAAACATCTACTGTTGCTGACTGAAACATGCAATGCATGGTACTGAAACATAACTGGTTGTCCCGAGTGCATCCTTGACCGGTGTTCGACTCCCCTCGGGAGCGATATGTCCAGATGCTAGTGTCCATGGATCTCATCTTTCTTTCTTTTTTTAACTGGTTGTCCAGCGTTTTTGGCTTTGTACTGAAAGGGATTTCGGTTGGTGGACCGAAGAAATATCAAGGTCCTATTAGTGGCACTATCAAATATATCAATCAATATCATATTGATGGCCCTAAGACTAGTCTACACGAGTATACTACTAGGCGGTTGCAACCGAAAAAATCATCCTTAGCTACTCGTGTCATTGTCGATCTGATGCCTTTTATGTTATGGTATACTAGTTGTGAACGTTTGCCTTCGCTAGATGGATGCCTACGGCCCGCAACTTGGACAGAAATGGAGATGTTAGGTTGGGATTACTAGTCTAATAATGCCTTGGCCATCTCATTTTCGTACGAGTTAGAACTTATAGAGCTAACAATTGATGGTGGTAATTTTTGTGGAAGATTATGCATGGCTGGTAATTTGATTAAGAAAATGGCTTGTGAGTTCTTCAAATCCAGAGTTCAGTCTACGGCATTTGCACCTTCTATTTTGGGGGTTGGTTATTATAATTTCAGTGGAGAGACAACTTTGTAAAACTGCATATATTCTGACTGTATTCTGTAAATCTGATAGTACTATCAACAAACACGCAAATATAGCTAGTCAGGAAGAGATATCAGCGTAAAAAAAAGAATCTGTTCAAAGTTGCAAACCTGGCATGAAGGTACATGCAGGATTGCTGCCGTGCAGATGGCCTCAGCTCCAAGAGCCCCAAGATCACCATGCCCAATAGCAGCGTAATCTGAAGATCCCCATGGTGGAGGCAGCTGATCAACGCAGGCCGGCTCTGTCGCCGCCTCCTCCGACTTGGCGAGCTCCCCTAGCTGCCGGAGAACCTCGCCGTCCAGCTCCCCGCAGGGCGGGCTCCGGTTCTTGCACACATCATACGTAAAAAAACATCAGAGAACGAACTTTCTTTTCCTTTTCGTTTTGCCGGACGGTGAACAGTAGCTGCATGCTACGGTGCCGGCAAGTCAGCAACCAACCTTTGGAGAGGACGATGCGAGGAGGGGCTGGAGGCCATGGCAGGCGGTGGTCGGCACGACGACGTCGTCGAAGCTGAGCACTTGGGGCTCCTCCCAAAGAGGCCACCACGCCTCAGCCGCTTTGTCGCCGACGACGATGCCGAGGATCGCCGCGAGCTCGCCCACCGAGGGGCACCCGGTGTAGCCCTCGACCATGCCACGGTCGTGCAGCAGCGGCACCTGCGTTAGCTCCCCGTGCTGCTGCTCCTCGAAGTCGCAGTTCGAGCAGAGGAACCGGGCAGCGCCGCGGCGGACGGTGGCCGCGGCAGCGCGGCAGACCGCGCAGAGCGGGGCGCGGGCGTGGCGGCAGGAGACCGTGTTGGCGCCGTGGACGTGGCGGTCGCACGGCAGGCAGAGCCCCGCGGCGTCCGCACGGCAGTACACCACAGCCGGAGCGCCGGCGCAGAAGTAGCACTCCCCGGTGGGCGTCGCTGCCGCGTCGGCAACAGCCACGGTCACCGCGCCGGTGCCGGACATGGCTTTCTCCGCCCCTTCTCCTCCTTCCTCTTGGCGCGGATGCACCGGCTTCTTGTTACTAGTAGTAACTAGTACTAGTAGGATGCGCTATGCAGCGGGTGCAGAAGAGACAAGCAAGGGGGCGGTGGCACCGTCGGTACGGGTAGGGAAGAGGTGGGCGCCCGTCGCCATGAATGACGCAGGACGAGGAGGAGGACAAGTGCGACGAGCGGGGAATTGATGGGCTCGAAAGCGAGACGAGAGGAACGCAGAGGACAAGCTCCTATTTGCTCCCAAGACTCTCGGGCGATTCCCTCGCCATGTGGGCGAGTGAGTCGACGCTCGAGAGGACGCTTGGCTCACTTCACACGCACACTGGCTGCCTCGTCGCCGGGCGCCAAGGCTGTGAATCATTGTCCGCCAAAATTACAAGGCCAGCAGACCACATACGTCGCGATGGAGGAGGCAGGGGAAACTGTGGCACTCTGGGAGGACACTGTAACTGTCACTCCCGCCGGATCTGCACGCACGAGGCAACCGTATTTTTACGCCGTGTAATCACGCGCACCACACACGTGAAGCAAGCACATCTCCTAATCGCCACCGGTCACTCCTCCATCTTCTGGCTTCTTCCCCACGTGAGTCGTGACCATCGTCCCACTTGGCGTTTGGAAAAGGGTCCCAATCAACTGCCATAACCTATAAGAAAAAAAATAATCTTGCACGGATCTCCATGCAATATCACATGGATACAGGATGGACTGAGACGGTCTCAGTCAACTGAGATTTAGCAACACTGTTTGGAAAAACAAAAGCGGGGAGATGCAGATAGTAGTGCAAACAGTCTCTCTTAATTTGGACGCCTGTTGCTCCGGCACATCCAAGTGCCAGAAGAGGACACGCCAGCAGGCACCTCCTCCTTCTCCGAGGTTGCCTGCCTCGTTTCAGATCATGGTGCGAATCTGGGGCATGATTTTGTTGTTGTTCGGAGCAAGTGCTGCTCAAAGACGATGAATGTGGTTTCAAATAAATGAAATCCAAGGGCGTGCTCTCTTTTTGGTAAACAAAGAAAAGGTGATGTTGGTGTCATGTTGTGCTATCTGGAGCAACACAATGTTAGCACTTGCTGACAGGAAACTCAGCTTGGAGCATGTTCGATGCATCCATCAGATGGTCGTTGGCAACAGAATATCTGCCCTCTTCTCTGAGGACCAGTGACTCGCTGTAAATATCGTACCAAACCGGACACACTCGTGGACATCTGTTAGACCACTGACATTTGGGTGATCCTCGGACTGCTAGCCCTATGGTAACACGAGGGTGCGTCGGGTGTAGCTCACGATAGTACCAGTCATGTTGGTTGGTCATTGGGCCACTAACACTCAGTACTTTGGAAATTTTTGGTACATCACCCTCTTCCTGGGGTGTTGTTTCAAGATCTTGGAGGTTGAACCGATGCTCTTGGGCATCTTCAAGTGTGAAGTCTTAATTTTCCTTGCTTGCCAAGAGTGGTGTAGGACTGCTGAGAGTCTCACTACGAAGAGGCCTGCAACTAAGTGTGCACCTGTGTTGCAACCAATCGGAGGAGACCATGACCCATCTCCTGACAGCTGGTCGCTCTTCTTGCGTGCCCCGTGGTGTGGCGCGAGTTCATATCTTGGATTCGATCCGCCATTGCGCCTCTAGTTGCGAGTGAGAACTTGGTAGATTGGTGTTAGCGGACCACTGGCCGGTACACCCCGGCCACGATGCACAAGGGGGCACCTCCTAGTCCTAGGCGATCATCCTCGTGATTTGGTTGGATTCGAAAGCATGGCAATGTTGTATTCAACAACGTGCAACCTAGCATCGATGTTTTGATCGACACAATCAAGTTTGAGGCACGACTACGGGCGAGGGAAGGGCGATGGGTCTTGCCTCGATCCTCCTAGCGGTCTCGTTGCGAAGCTGCGTAACGTTGTACTTGGGGTGTTTGCCCGTCTAGGTTTGTGATGTACTACCTCCGTTTTATTTACTCTGCACACTATGTTTGTCTAAGGTCAAACTTTATTAAACATTTATCAAGTTTGTAGAAAAATATATTAATATATACACCACCAAATAAATACCATTAGATTCATCATTGACTATACTTTCACATCATAGATATTTGTTATTTTAAATGTTCATATTGACTTCAGCCAAAGCCAATATGCAAGGCAGTACTATCCTTCATCTTATGTATCAATGCATCGAAATGCAAACCTTTATTTTCTCAGAAAAGTAGAAAAACACGATGATCACAAGGATATTTTTTTCAGACGATCCAAAAAATGGATCGGGCTCGACTATCATAAAGATAACGGAACAAAAAGGAAAAAAAAAACATCCTTGTGCAACAACAACAACGTAAACGATCTTTCAGCTGCCGCATGTGTACCGCTAACAGCAAAAGAGGAAAAGACTAGTGCTAAAAGCTTGGCCAAACTGGGCTAACTGAAGCAATATTACATGGGGGAAAGACCACATCCCAATCAGCCAAAAACATACACTGCCACATGTTTTCAAAAAGCCCATGATGAGCACAAGGTAGATGTTAGGGCAACTACAACGCACGATCCAAACGGATGTTCGTTTTGTCCGGAGTTCATCCGTTTGGGACGGCAAAATGGACGCTTGTGTCTGTTTTTGCCTGTCCGCCGGTCGTTGCCCCCAACGCGCGGCGGCATCCCATCTTGTCCTCATCGCATACGAAAATTTAAAAAAAAAACCGACCGCAAATGTTGAAAACACACATAAAACATAATTAAACATCAACATAAATGTTCAAACTAGTCCCGGGCGCACATTTAAACATAACTTAAACTTATTTTTTTTACAAAAAGATAGATAGACGCCGCCGCCATGGTCGTCTTGGATGCCGCCGTCGTCATCTTGGATCCCCTCATTGTCTTCATGCGCCGCTGTCCTCGTCCATGGTGAGGTCGACGTATGGTGGAGGCTGACAGAGGTGAGCCGGTGGCTCCTGCCAGGCCGGAGGCGCCTGCGCCACCTCCTCCCGTGGCTCCTGCTCCACCTCCTCCTCCCATGGCGGCGTGGCTGACCATGGCCCGACACCCACCGCATCGGTCATCTCTGGCGCCGTGGACGACCAGCTCCATCGCTGGCCCACCAAGCGTGGGTTCCACGCGGCAATGGGCGGCTCCACCACCTCCTCCCGCACCTCCTTCTTGACGGCCATGTCCAGCTCCAAGATGGCGACTTTGCCGGCCATGTCCAGCTCCAAGATGGCGACTTTGCCGGCCGCAGAGAGGGCCAGCTGGGTTTCGAGGCCCTCCCATTCGTGCTCGTCGTAGGTGCTTAGGAGTCCTCCATGACCCACCTCATGAGCTAGGCCTCCTCCTCCTCGGACATTGGAGGTGGTGGTGGCGGGGACAGGGACGGCGTCAGCGTGAGGCCGCGCACACGCGTACGTCCACGCATTTGGGGCGGGCTCTGAGCACGAGCAGGATGTGGCCGCCGCGGGCTGGGAGGACGACCGACAAAAACGGATTGCTGACGCAAGTCGTGCTTGTCGCGGAGCCATGTATCCCACAGCGGCTAGTCGACGGTGTACTTGTGGTCGTAGAGCAGATCCGGTGGAAGGCGGGAGCGCCGACAGTCGATCTCCTCACGGCAGGCGCGCCCGCTCGCCGGCACCAGTGGGATTGGCACCCGATCCACGGAGAGATGCCAATTGTTGGGGAGGTGGGCATCTCCCCACGGTAGTGGCATCGCCATCTCCCAATAGCGCCGACAGATGACGACGCCGACGTAGGGGCGTTTGTGTTGTGGGGCGGCCGGCGGCGCGATGGCAAACCTGGGTGGTGAGGGCGACGCGGACCTGGTGGAGCGGCGGCGACCGGAGGAGGAGCCGGTCTCATGGTTGTGCTTCCCCTTGCCGGTCTAATGCCAGCCCATGGCGCCGGCGAGGTGGTGGATGAGAGGGATGCGTCGGCGGCTAGGGTTTGCTCGCTCGTGTCGGGGCTCGAGGAGGCAGCCGAGCTCGAAAGTGGAAGCTGTGGACTGGCCGGTCCATGGCATCCATTAAGAAGGACGGCGACCGAGGTGGGTGGGTGGCTGCCAGCTGAGGCACACCGCGCGTGCGCAGTTATTTTGGGTGGTGGAGGTTGGTGGACGGCCGCCACGCGTTCCTGAGGTGGACAAGAAGTAAGCGCATGCTTGTCCGTTCGCTGTCCATCTGAACGCAAACTAGAAGCAAGTTTGCTCTGAAAATGGGGCGATCCGAACGCGAAAGACACATATTAAATGGCTGTGCGTTGGGCTATGGCGTCTGTTCGTTTGGACCTAAACAGAGACACATATGGACCAGATAAGATCGTGCGTTGGAGTTGCCTTTAAAAACAGAGATGAACGCCGGCGAGTCAGTTCAAAGACCAGTAGACGACCGCTGCGAGGGGCAATCAAGAGGACGGCGAGTCATTCTATTTAACTATGCTCCACACACAAATGGACAAAAGATAGAGCCGTACTTGCCCCCATAAAAGTAGAAATAAAACTGTAACTTGAATGGCCGCAGACCGGACACGCCACCGGTGCCTCTCGTTTTAAAGGAAAACGTTTAAATTCATCCGACTTAGGCCCCTCCCAATGCTCCACCTTGTATAGGTGCTAAGCCTTCCACGTAGGCAAAAAATCTGATGTGGCAAGTTATTTAAGAGGAGAGAGATGAGTATGGTGATCCCAAAAAGAAACAATGCTAAGCGCGTGATCCTAGACAAAACATTTAAAAAAGGAAGCCCACCAATACATGAAGAGCTTTAGTTGCTAAATCATTAAATGAAGCAAGCTTAGCAACCATAAGTTAAGCATCTATGCATTGGGGAGTATAGTTGCTAAGCTATTTAATGTGCTTAGCACCTCATCTAAGCACCATACATTGGCAGCAGCCTTATTTCTCCGTCGCGCAAACCTCCTCCTCTCCTCTAGCTGCCACGTGCCCCTGTGGCCCAACACGCCTGTCTCTGTCCTTTCCCTCCAGGAAACATCACGAGCCATCCATCCCATCTTATCCACTCGGGCTCTCTTCTTTCTCAACCCAAGCATACAACCACCATCGCCCAAGTGAGCTTGCCATCACCTGCTCCATCATCACACGGCCACCGCGGTGAGCTTGCCGTCACCTGCTCCAAGCACACCGCTAACATGTCGTCCTAACTGTTGCAAGGCCAGCCATTGGCCGCTGCAACAGCGGACGCACCCTTGTGCGAGATGCAACTGCCGGCAATGTAGGGCAGCGGGTGTCGATGCTGCAGATGAGTGTGCAGCCGGCCGGACCCGGGGGTCGTGGCGGTGTCGCAATAGGGGGCCGACGACGCTCCGTCCATGCTTCAAGCGAGCGACGCGGTGGCTCGCCGGTTTTTTCCAGCAACTCCCGTGCTGCCACCCGGGGCTGCGTGGTGCTCCAATGGAGCATCGCCGGGGACCCGTAGGTGCTGCAACGAAACATCGCCGGGAACCGTCGTACTGCGTTGGAGCTAGTCAGGCTGCAATGGAGCTTCGTCAGAGTTGCAATAGAGCTCCGGCGAGGTTGCAATGAAACGCCTCCGAGCGCTTCCGGGCGCCGCCGGAGCTACAGTGAAGCGCCACGGGTGTCGTTGGAGCTCCGACGAGGTTGCAATGAAGCATCGTCGGGTGCCGTCGGAGCTGCAGTGAAGCGCCGCGGGGCCGTTGGAGCTCCGGCAAGGTTGCAATGAAGCGCCGCCGGGCGCCGCCGGAGTTGCAACGAAGCACCGCGAGGGCCGTTGTAGCTCCGGCAAGGTTGGAATGAAGCGCCGCTTGACGCCGTCGGTGCTGCGAGGTGTTGCCATGAAGCTGCTGCCATGGAAGCTGCTGCGTGGTTCTACCCATGGGAGCTGGCTGAACATACGGTTGCAGAGCGTCTGATCAGACGGTTTTGAAGGTGGCTTAATTTTGAGTAAAATCATCCGGATGATTTGTAGTATCCGCCCGTTCCAAATCGGGGATGTGATGCTTTGCCCGGTGTAGCATCAGCGTCGGTACTCATTGAACCTGCCGACGATCATCAAAACCACGCATACGTGGGAATACTGTTTCTCCCATCAGATTGTTCATTTTTTTCGAAAAGGGGGATCTCCCCGGCCTCTGCATCAGAGTGATGCATACGGCCATCTTATTAACGAAATAAAAGGTTCCAACAAGGTTCCAAAGTCTCCGACTGAAAAGTAATAAAAAGACAGCTCACACAGAGCTAAAGAGGCTGGACACATAGACTAGCCAAGATAAGACGCCACAACCGGCTGGCTAAAGATAGATAAGTAAACTAATTGTCTATCCTATTACATGACCGCCATCCAAACCGGTTGAAGATATCCCGAGCTACCATCTCCCAGCGGATAGATCCAGTAACCAAATGCTCCCTGGCCTCCATCGGAGTGAGTAGCGACCATGAACGGATCACGGCCGTGGCTCGGAAAATAACCTGCAAAAAGTAATATCATTTTCAAAAATCACGGTCGTGGCTCGGACTATCTGGACTTGCAGAAATGATTTGGTTTTTTATAAGATTGTTCATAAAGTAATATCATTTTCAAACTTCGTTTTTCTTTTGCGACTACGACGACGCCAGAGTGTCAGACATGCGACGGACACAGGCGAGCACGCCTCGTGTGGTTGATCACACAAGCTATGGACGGCAGTCCATGAGTGTTGTATAGGTTAGCAAAATCTTCCGTGAGATTTCCCACCATCCGACGCTTGACGGGAGATCCATAGCGCAGCATCTCATAGTTGACGGAAACGTCTCCTCACATTTAACGCGCATCGCTGAAAATCCTAAAATAAATTCAGGATAAATGCAAGCACCAGAACTTGAACCCTGGTGGGCTGGGAATATTACTGTCTACCTAACCATCAAAGCACAGATTGGTTCGCTCATCCCTCGATTGTTGGTAGGTACTCCCTATGTTCTATTTTTTAAATCATATGTATATAAACACGTTTTATTGTGTTTATTCATCATTTCAGTCTGTATGCAGTCCTAGCAATAGGCGACTCGTGCGGTGTCATTAGGCCGGCGACATATGGCAGCCTTCCTTGGCTTCTCCCCTCACAACTCGGCGGTGGCAGGGCCTCCCTTTTTCGATGCGCAACCATCATGCGAAGCGTGAAGCGGATGCTATGGCTGATTGCTCCTCTAGTGTTAGAGCCGCTAGATGTTCTTATGGCACGCACAACAACCAACGATGAGAGGGTGGTGCGGCAGTTACTGGAAGATCCGTCACAATGTCTTCTTTGTCTTCTCTTCTAAAGAATTCCCCTTTCGTGCGACACATATTAAGTGGAAAAGAGTTTGAGCATTATTACAACACAACACCTCACAACATGTGACTACTCCCCGCAAAGAAAAAACATGTGACTACTCTCGCGTCATGATTTGGCCCAACTTTTTTGCCCCTGCAATAACAAAAGTTGAAGCCTCAGCCTTAATGTTTGCAAGTAGAACCGTCGAAGGAGCGCTTTTGTGCTGAAGAGAAGGGCATTTCTTTCATCCCAGATAGACCAAGAGATGAGCATGGAGCATGCTTGCTGCATGCATCCACCAAGATGGTCGTTGGCAACAGAACATCCATCCTCTTCTTTGAGGACCAGTGACCCGCTGTAATCTCGCCAAAGTGGGAGACACTCGTGGACATTTGCTAGACCATTAACATTAGGGTGACCCTCGGACTGCTAGCCCTACAATAATACATCTGGTTTTGGGTGAGGGTGCGTCGGGTGTAGCTCACGATAGTGCCGTCCGTGTTGGCTTGGCATTCGACCACTAACACTGACCACTTCAGCAAATTTTGGTACATCACCGTCTTCCTGGGGGCGTTGTTTCAAGATCTTGAAGGTTGAATCGACGCTCTTGGTCATCTTCAAGTGTGAAGTACTTAATTTTGCTTGCTTGCCAAGAGCGGCGTTGGACAGCTGAGAGTCTTGCTACATGTGCGCCTGGTTTGTGACCAATCAGAGGAGACCATGACACGTGGGCGTGGCGCAAGCTGTCGGGTGGTAGGTGCGACATATGCCAATGGATGGCTTATCATAGTGGGTGCCAGTAAGACGTCGCTGGTGCCTGGAAACGGGATGAGGCGAAGACATGCACGCCGGCGAATCTTACCCAGGTTCGGGGCTCTCCGAGGAGATAACACCTCTAGTCCTGCTCTACGGGGTCTCCGCATGAACACTAAATCAGAAAGAGTGGCTACAACTGCTCCTAGAGCTGTTGGGTTCAAGGGAGAAGAAGAACAAGGCTAGCTCTTACTTCCCTCTCTCTATGGTGTGTGTAATGCTAAGAAGCCAACCCTTTGCATGGGTGCCCCGGGGGGTTTATATAGGCCTACCCCCGGGGGTACAATTGTAATCTGGCTGGGCGCTGGTCCCAGCCGTCAGCGTCTACGCTCGCCGGCTTCTCCGCTGGCCGTTGGGGCCTGCCGACTGGTGGGTCCCGCCGACTGCCGGCCTCTTGGTCGACCGGCCGGCCCCACCGCCTAGGGTCTTGTCGGCGGCTGCTTTTGAGGGCTCTCACTGTAGCCTTACCTCATCTTGTCTCCTTAATGTGGCTCATGCTTCGAGGAAGGGGGTAGCCGGCTTCTGGGGGCCGGCTACGCCCTCGGCCGACTGGGGGAGGCCGGGCCGCCTTCGCGCCTCTCTCTGGCTGAAGGGGCCCGCCGCCCGCAGGCCGTACTGGTGTCTGTCGTGGGTGACGTTGAGGCCTGCATGGCTACAGTGCCGAGCCGGACGGGAGATGGCCATCCCGTATGGCGTCCTGTGGCCATGCCCACCTCGGGCTTCGGGGGTAGTGGGCCATATTGTGGCCACACCCCGTCTTGTCACCGTTATGTGGGTGTAGTTTTGGTGGTTGCGGTCTTGGCCGGCTTCTTGGAGTCGGCGCTCTTCCTGGCCGGCTCTGGGAAGTCGGCGTTCTTCATGGCCGGCTCTGGGGAGTCGGCATCCTCTATGGCCGGCTCCCTGGAGTCGGCCATCCCGTGGTTATCTTGGAGGGGAGGTTGCTGAGGCTGGGTCGTCTTCTGAGAGTCGGCTTCAAAGGTAGCCGGCCAGGGAAGGCGGCCCAATGCTTGAAATGCTTGAAGGCCCAAAGGCCTGATAATGCTTTGGAAGAGCCAGGGGCAGTCGATTAGGCTACCCGTGGCCATTTACTCCGACAGTAGTCCCCGAAGCTGATTGGGCTTCGAGGTTGGGTAGGAGTCGAGAAGCTCGGTCAGCTTCCTATCTTGACAAGCCGACAGCTGGGAGCCGGCCTTGGTTAGGCGCACCGTCTTGGCCTGGAGTCGGAGGGCGGGAACTCGCCAGCGCGTGCACCGGGCCGCGGGCCGGCCACTTGCCGCCTGCGAACCACGTGGCCTTTCTCGGCCAGAAAGGCTGCCAGCCCACGCGCGCGGCGGGACGTCGCCGCAGGGTGGGGGCCCGCCACGTCCACGTCCGGGCCCAGGCGTGGATTCTCTGCAGCCCGAAACCGCCCGCACGTCTCCCAGCGGCAGTTTCGGCACGCCTTTAGGGCGTGATAATCGCGAGGCGTGGGGGGAGTGGGTGCAGTTAATCCCACGTCTCACCCCACGTCCGGCCTCCCCGGCTTCACCTCGCGAAGCTATAAGTAGGGGGAGGGGGGAGAGCGGCAGGCTCTCGCACGCTCCTCCTCTTTCCACCATCTTCTTCCTCCTGCCGTTTCTTGCAACAGCGCCTCGCCGCCGCGCTCTTCCACTACTTGTTCCTCCGCCGCCGCGCTCGTTTTCGCCATGCCTCCCGCCACGGAGCAGTACGGCGGGGATTGGGACGGCTCCAACGTCCACGAGGATCACGTCGAATTCCTCCGCAAGACGCGGCGGCTGCCCGGCGCGGACAAGGTGGAGGTCTGTCTCGCGCCGGCGAAGGAGCTCATGCCGGAGCCGCGGGAGGGCGAGCGGGTGGTCTTCCGCTCGCATTTCTTGCGCGGCATCGGCCTGCCCGTGAGCGCCTTCTTCCGCTCTTGGCTCGAGTTCTACCAGCTCCAGCCGCACCACCTCACCCTGAACGCGGTGGTGCTGCTGTCTGCCTTCGTCACCCTGTGCGAAGGCTACCTCGGCGTCCTCCCTACCCTCGAGCTCTGGGGGGAGTTCTTCCAGTCCAAGCTGGGCACGCGCATGCAGGGCGTGCCGGCTCAGACTGGCGCCTTCATCGTGATGCGGAGGGTGGCTGCCGACAACCCCTTCTCCGTCATCACGCTGATCCAGTCGGTGAAGTTATGGAAAAAGTCGTACTTCTACGTCAGGAACGTCGCCCCGCAGGGCGACTACGTCAACCTGCCGGCTTACGTAGCCGGCCCACCGGCGGGCAGGCGGCCCCAATGGTCCTATCGGGCCGTGACGCTGACGCCGGCTGGATCCGCAGCCGTCGCCCGAGTGCGAGCGATGACCCAGTCGGAGGGCTTGTCCGGGCCCGACCTGCTGGCCGCCTTCGTCACGCGCCGGGTACTCCCGCTCCAGAGCCGCCCTCATCTGATCTGTCAGATGAGCGGCCAGCTCAATCCAAGCCGGATGTATACCAAGGACATGCCGCACGACGAGGTGGCCTATATGGTGAACTACCTCGCGAACTGCAAACTCTCCGAAGAGTGGCAGTTCGGCAAGGAGCCATATAGCCGAGCCAATCCGCCGCCCACGGTATGTTCTTCTTGTCTCTTCTTTTTCTCTCAGCTTTGTCACCGAGTTCCTTTGGCCGACTCTGACTAGTCGGCTTGTCTTCGACAGAGCCCTCTTCTTCGGCCTGCCGGCGGGTCGGACGCGGAGCGCCGATTCGTCCCCGACCGGACGCAACACGACCTGGAGGACCCCGACTTGGGGGCGGCCGCTATGGACGACAACACCGAGCCGGGTGGTGGCCAAGTCGGCGGCGAAGCAGGCGGCTCCGGGCATGGAGTCACCTTCGACGACTGGCCGGACGACGACGAGGCCGAAGTCGTCCCGCGCCGTCAGCCGGCATCTGGCCGCGGCGCGGGTTCCTCCGCTGCACCGCCTGCTCGGGGCGGCGGGCAAAAGCGTCGCGCCGCACAGGGTTTGTTCGGCAGTCGGACGAAGAAGCCCAGGGGCGGGGCGGCGGCGACCAGGTGGGAGGAGGCGGCCGCGAAGGCGGCTCGCTTCCGCAAGACGGTGAAGCAACCGCAGACGGTGTCGGCGTAAGTTCAAACTCCTTCATGTACTCTTTTTTCTTTTCTCTGGTGGTTCCTGAACCCTTGTCCTTTTCTCGAAACAACCAGAGCTCCGTTGTCGCTCGAGCGGGAGGCTGCCGCCTCCGTCGTTGAGTCGCCGAGGGGATCTGGGAGCACCACTCGCCGCGTGGACCCCCGTGCCGACCTTCAGGCGGCGACGGAGCGGAACGCGCGGGAGGTGCGGGAGGAGTGGGAGGCGGAGGCGCGGAAGGCGGCCGCCGCCCAGGCGGCGCAGGAGGAGGAGGCGGCGAAGGCGCGCGCCGACGCCGCAGCCAAGGCCCAAGCGGAGGCTGCAGCTGCGGCGTCGGCGGAGGGGGCCTTGCTGGTCACCCCACTGCGCGTTGCAGCGCCTGGGGCCATGGAGCCCCAGCCAGAAGAGGCCGGCGGCGACCAACCTGGGCTGGAGAGGGATGACGACGTCGTCATCCTGGAGAGGGCGCCGGTGCCGACCCCGCCGAATGGGGCGGCTCAAGGCGGCCGACCTGATCTGCCGCATGCGCAGTCGGTGGGGGGCGAGCCGGCCGCGAGGACTGAGCTGGCGGTCCGGATGCCGCCGAGCCGGCGCGCGGGGAAGGCTGCGTCGGAGCCACAGAAGGCTGCGTCGGAGCCGCAGCTGGCCGCGGGCTCCGGCTCGTCGACCCAGCATGCGGAGGCGGCCAGCGCTACCTCGGGGTGGACGCCGGACGGAGGGTCGGCCGTGATGAACGTGGCCGCGCAGGACGTCCGGACCCAGCTCCATGCCCAGGCTACGGCGCTGAGGCAGTACACCGACGAATTCCTTGCGACGCGGGCGGCCATCCGGGTTAGGCTTCTTATCTTGCTTCTTCTTGATCTTGGTTTTTTCTGTGGGGGCGCGTCAGCGCACCCACTGGGTGTAGTCCCCGAGTTCCGAGTCGGCTGCTGAGCAGGCGGCTTGGAACTTCTTAGTGGATTTGGCTTTGCTGTTCTTATTCTTACTTCGATCTTCTGCCTATCTTGCAGGACTACCACAATCTTCGTGCGGCCGCCTTCAACTCCCAGGCTCGGGAGCTGACCCAGAAGACCGCCGACCTAACTGAGAGCCAGGGTAAGTGCTTTTGTTCTTTATCTCACGTGGGGGCGCGTCAGCGCACCCACTGGGTGTAGTCCCCGAGATTCGGGCCGACTGCTGAGCAGTCGGGTCGGATCTTCCTTGACGACTTCCTCTTATTGTTTCTTCTTTTTCTGCCGTCTCTGCAGCGGCCAACGCCGGTCTGAGGGCACAGCTGGGAGAGTCTCAGACTGCCCTTCGTGCCAAGGAGGCCGAGCTTGCCGCCTTGGTGCAGGAACGCGACCGCCTGGCCAAGAAGTTGGCCGACCAGGAGGAGGGCCACAAGGCGGCCCTGAAGGCGGTGCAGGACCGTGAAGCCACCCTCCAGGCCGAGTACGAGACAAAAGCGGCTGGCCAGGCTGAAGCAAGGCAGACTCTGATCTCTGGCTATGGTCAGATCGAAGATCTGGTTGACGGTAAGCCGCCTACTTCTTCGTCCTTTCTTGCCGTCTGCCGCTTTTGGCTCGTTTTCTGACTTGGTGTTTTCTCTTCTCTCTTTCTTTCTTGCACAGAGTACTTCCCTGGCTACTCTACCGGCGCCAACCAGATCATCGAGGCCCGCCGCCAAGCGCGAAGGCAGGCTGGCTTCGAGATTTCGCCAAGCGCTGGCCGTTCGCTGGAGGAGCAGCTCTTGGCGATCTAGGCCCGTCTCCAGCCGGCTCACCGACTGCTCCGCCGGCTTCAGCATGCCGGGGCGCAAGTATTGGCCGCCCTCTGGCCCGGCGAAGTGGTTCCTCGCACCCCCAGTCGGACTGCCGACTGGCTGGAGGTGGCAGCCGGTCGCTTCGAAGCTTGGAAGGCCTCGGCGGCTCGGTCCGGCGCCAGGCGGGCACTGGAGTTCGTCAAGGCCTGGTACCCGGCCTGAGTCTGGACCAACTGGCTACCTGGCGGCAGCAAGCCGACACGGGGCTGGAGCCGGCGCGGCCGGCTATCATCCGGCGGGCTTCGGCGATCGCCGACTACACCGACACCAGCGTCTTCGCCCCTGAGGTAGATGACAACGGTTTCACCCAGCTGGAGGAGTGGTTCGGGCTGAACCCGGCAGACGGTGAAGACTCGGCGGAGGAGATCGACTCCAGTGACGAGGGCGAGGAGGAGGAGGAGGAGGGTGAAGACGCCGGGCCGGATGGTGGAGCGGCCGACCATCCTCAGCCTGACCGCGCCGCCAGCACCACGTCACGCGCGGGTGCGTCGCCTGCCACTGGTGGTGACCAAGCCGAGACCCGCTAGCCGGCCACTCCTTCAGCTGGCGACGCCATCTCCACCGACCAGCCTGGCTCCCACACCGCGCCTTAGTCTAGTCTGCTATCTTTTGTTTTCCTGTCTTGTCACTTTTGGAACAATATTCTGTTAAGTCTGCACAATTCCACCCACTGGGGGTGTATTCGAACTTATGTCTATTGCCGGCCTGTTGGGGGCTTTACATGTATATATAACTTATGCATGCATTTGGCTTTTCCTCGTACTTTGCTTTTCATCCTTCTGCTATTTCCTTCGCCGCCCTCCCTTGGTTGCCGCCTCCCCAGACAGACAGTTGCTCTGCAATCTGTTGCTGGAGAAGTGCTTGGCCAATTGGGAGGGCAAGTACTCTAGCTTTGTTGGATTGGAGCTGAGTGTTTAGGAAGCCGGCCAGCCGACTGTTCTGACAGCCGGCAAGCGTGGTTGGAGGCCGTCTTTTTGCTATATAAGTTCGTTAGTCCTTAGCCATTTTTCGTGTGGGCATCCTTTCTGCCTTGGCTCTTGCTAGTCTAACAGTCGGTTCTTCGAGCTGCGACTTTCAACAAGAGAGGATTCGGGAGCCGGCACACTACTTGTCTCACTTCAGGTAGAACTTTTAATATAGCTTAAGGCGGCCAGTCCCCGGGCCGACTAGTCGAACCCGGTGCCAGACAAGGAATCAAATGTAATAATACATTCATGGATATGACACTCGTCATTCATAGATAAATAAAGGCAGTCCCCGAGTACTGTTCGGGGAGCCTGTTGGTTCGTACTTAATACAAAAAGGGTAGCATGATACATACTGCTTTCAACTGTAAAATCTTCTCAGGAGTTTCGCGTTCCATGGTCGCTCCGACTCCTTGCCGGAGTCATCTCTCTTGCGTGCTCTTGGTTTTTGCGCGTCGATCAAGTAGTAGGAATCGTTGCCTAGTGCCTTGCTGATGACAAAGGGGCCTTCCCAAGGGGCCGAGAGCTTGTGCTGGCCGGCTATTCGCTGGATCAGCCGGAGCACAAGGTCGCCCTCTTGGAAGGATCTTGGCTTGACCTTGCGGTTGTGGTAGCGGCGCAGCCCTTGCTGGTAGATGGCAGACCGGCTGAGTGCTAACAGCCGGCCTTCTTCTAGTAGGTCGACGCCGTCTTCTCTTGCTTCCTTGGCCTCCGCCTCCGTGTACATGGTGACCCGAGGCGAGTCGAACTCGATGTCTATTGGGATGACAGCCTCGGCGCCATATACAAGGAAGAATGGAGTGAAGCCGGTTGACTTGTTGGGTGTAGTGCGCAGACTCCAGAGGACAGCCGGCAGCTCGTCGAGCCAGCAGCCGGCCGATCGCTCTAGTGGTACAACCAGTCGGGGCTTGATGCCGGAGAGGATGAGTCCATTTGCTCGCTTGACCTGGCCATTTGACTGCGGGTGGGCAACGGACGCTAAATCCAGTCGGATGCCCTGCGTCGTGCAGAAACGTGCCAGTGCGCCTTTGGCAAAGTTTGTGCCGTTGTCGGTGATGATGCTGTGCGGCACGCCGTACCGAGTGGTGATCTCGGTGATGAATGTTATGGCAGTCGGCCCGTTCAGCTTCTTGATCGGCTTCGCTTCGATCCACTTTGTGAACTTGTCCACGGCGACGAGCAGGTGTGTCAGGCCGCCGCGGGCTGTCTTGAAAGGGCCCACCATGTCCAGTCCCCAGACGGCAAAGGGCCAGGTGAGGGGAATGGTCTTGAGTGCAGAAGCCGGCAGGTGTTGCTTGGAGCTGAAAACTTGGCATCCTCTGCAGCTCTTGACTATTTCTTTGGCATCTTCCAAGGCAGTCGGCCAAAAGAAACCATGGCGGAAAGCCTTGGCCACAAGTGATCTTGAGGCTGCGTGGTGGCCGCATTGGCCTTGGTGGATATCCTTGAGGATTGCCACTCCTTTTTCTGGCTCGACACAGCGCTGGAAGACCCCAGTGACGCTGCGCTTCACGAGCTCTCTGTTGATTATTGCATATGCTCCGGCTCGTCGTTGCACTAGTCTTTCTGAGATCTCATCAGCCGGCAGCTCTCTGCTGACTAGGAACTTGAGGATGGGCTGGGCCCATGATGGAGTTGTGACTTCTTCTTCTATTAGCGTAGCCACCATGACTCGAGTGGGTGGGTTGGGTGGCGTGGAGTTGGAGTCGGCCACCGCTTCTTGCGTTGCTGCAGTCCCTGGGCCGACTGCTACAGTCCCTCGGCCGGGCTCTGAAGTCCCCGGGCCGGGTGCGACTACGGCAGTCCCCGGGCCAGTTGTCGAAGTCCCCGTGCCGCCTGCGGGGTTCCTCTAATCGGATCCGGCTACACCTGGCATAGGCCGTACGAAGATAGAATCCGACTCTGGAGACGGCTTGATGGACGGCTTGAGGAGGCGCTGGAGGGAGACGCCAGTCGGTATGGCTTGTCGGGTGGAGCCGATCCGTGCTAGGGCATCTGCTTGGTTGTTGTCGGCCCTTGGCACGTGAAGGAACTCGCACCCTTCGAAGTATCCGCTGATCTCCTGGACGAGGAGTCGATAGCTCGCCATGTTCGCGTCCTTGGCGTCCCAGTCTCCAGACGACTGCTGGACCACCAAGTCTGAGTCGCCGTAACACAGGATCCGGCGTATACCGAGTTCTTTGGCTAGCCGGAGCCCATGTACGAGCGCCTCGTACTCGGCCACGTTGTTGGAGGCGGTGAAGTGGATTTGCAGCGTGTACTTGAGCTTGTCGCCTTTGGGAGAGGTGAGGACGATGCCGTCTCCCAAGCCGGTGCGCATCTTGGACCCGTCAAAGTGCATCCGCCAATGGGTAGAGTCGGGAGCCGGCGGTAGGTACTGGGTCTCGGCCCAGTCGACGAGGAAGTCGGCCAATGCTTGGGACTTGATGGCGGTGCGGGGTTGGTAGAAGATCGTGTATGGCGCCAATGCAATGGCCCATTTAGCCACCCGGCCGGATGAATCCCGGCTGCCTATGATCTCGGCGAGCGGGGCGGTGCACACGACCGTGATGGGGTGCTCTTGGAAGTAGGGCTTCAGTTTCTTGGCAGCGAAGTACACCCCATAGCACATCTTCTGGTAGTGCGGGTAGTTCTGCTTTGAGCTGGATAGCACTTCGCTTAGATAGTACACCGGCCTCTGGACTAGCTGGGCTCGGCCTTCTTCCGGGCGCTGGACCACAACAACAATACTGAACACTCGGCTGGTCGCGGCGATGTAGAGGAGCATGGGCTCCTTCTCAGTCGGCGCCGCTAGGACAGGTGGAGTGGTCAACATTTTCTTCAACTCATGGAATGCTTGGTCGGCTTGATCATTCCACTCGAAGTGAGTGGACTTCTTCATGAGTCGGTACAGGGGGAGAGCCTTCTCTCCTAGTCGGCTGATAAAGCGATTCAGGGAGGCCAAGCACCCGGTGAACTTCTGCACATCTCGCAGTTTGGTGGGAATCTCCATCCTCTCGATGGCCTTGATCTTTACAGGGTTGCACTCGATGCCGCGTTCGGAGACCAAGAAGCCTAGCAGCTGGCCGGCTGGTACTCCGAACACGCACTTCTCGGGGTTGAGCTTGATTTGGAATCGGCGCAAGTTGGCGAATGTTTCCTTGAGGTCTTCCAGCAGGGTGCCGCGCTTCTCTGTCTTCACGACAATGTCGTCTACATAGACGTGGGCATTTCTGCCGAGTTGTTTCAAGAAGCATTTCTACATGCAACGCTGAAAAGTGGCACCGGCATTTCTTAAGCCGAATGTCATAGTCAGGTAGCAGTAAGCTCCAAATGGTGTGATGAAGGCAGTCTTCAGGCGGTCTGCTGGGTCCAACTTGATCTGATGGTACCCTGAGTAGGCATCCAGAAAGCTCAACAGCTCGCATCCGGCTGTGGAGTCTATCACTTGGTCAATCCGTGGCAAAGCAAACGGATCCTTTGGGAAGGCCTTGTTGAGGCTAGTGTAGTCTATGCACATGCGCCACTTGTTATTCTTCTTCAGAACCAGAACTGGGTTGGCAAGCCATTCTGGAAAAAACACTTCCATGATAAAGCCAGCGGCGAGGAGCCGGGCTATCTCTTCTCCCACGATTCTTCTCTTCTCTTCTGACAGTCGGCGGAGGGGCTGCTTGACCGGCTTCGTGTCGGCTCGGACATGTAATTTGTGCTCGGTGAAATCGTTCGGGAAACCCGGCATGTCCTTTGGGGACCATGCAAAGATGTCTTGATCCAAGTTCGCCCCAATGACAGCAAACCTCTCCGGATTCTCCGGGTCCAGAGGTATCTTCTTGGTCTCTTTAGCCGGCTGGAAGGAGCCCTGCGCATCACAATCTTTGGGATTGGGGGACAGGGCCGGCTGCTTGCCGGCCATGGCCACAACCCGCTCCAGCATCTTCTTCTCTTCTGCCACTACGAGGGATTCGGCCAGCCGGCTACTGGCCATGGCGCACTCGATGGACTTCTTGTAATCGCCGGCTACCGTGATGATCCCCTTCAAGCTCGGCATCTTCATCTTCAGGTAGGCGTAGTGGGGCACAGCCATGAACTTGGCCAGAGCAGGTCGGCCAAGCAAAGCATGATAGGGGCTCTCCAGATCCACTACCTTGAACTAGATCGCTTCTCGGCGAAAATGATCTTTGTCTCCGAAGAGAACATCCATTTTAATCTTGCCGATTGGGGAGCAAGCCAAGCCGGGGACGATACCATGGAACACGATTCGGCTCGGCATGAGCTGCTTCGCCTTGATGTTCAGTTTCTCCATGGTATCGCGGTACAGTATATTGATACTGCTTCCGCCATCTATCAGGACGCGGGAGAATCGTGCAGCTCGCCTCTCCGTTGCGAGGGTGACGTCCAAGACCAATGCATAGGAGCCAGGGGACGGCATCACCTCTGGGTGGTCGGCCTGGCTCCAGCTGATTGGCTTCTCTGACCAGTGCATGAACTCGGGGGTGCTTGAGGTGACTGCATTGACCTCTTGATGCTGACGGCGCCGACTGCGCTTGTCTTCGGCTTGGCTGGTGAAGACGACGTAGGCGGCGTGCTCTTCAGGGAACTCATCGTGAATGGCTCCGACTACCGGCCTAGCCGCCGGCTGCTGGGGGGCTGGAGGCGGCGGGCCGGGAGGCGGAGGCGGCAACAACCCTTCGCCCTTGGAGATTCGCGTCAGCCAGTGGCATTTTCGGGTCATGTGGTTCGACGGCTTCGCGCCGCTGTGGAACTTGCAGGGGACGTCGAGAGTCTGCTCGTAAGAGAAAGCCGGCTGCCAAGCCGGCCTGCCACCCTTCTTCTTGGGAGCGGGCCGCTCTTCGGGCTGCTCATCTTCAACTGTGGCCACCTGCCGACTGGTGGAAGGCGGCATGGGGGCCTTGCGCTTGTGGTCGTTCTGGTAAGGGCGCCGATTGGAGTCGCCAGCCGGCGTCTTGGGAGCCGGAGCGATCACCTTCCCAGAGGCGTCCACTCGGAGCTCGGTCTTCATCGAGGAGTCGGTCGTGGCGTACTTGTCCGCGATGACCAGCAGTTCGTCGAGGGTAGCCGGCTCGTGACAGAGGAGTCAGTGCTTGAGGAGGGTGCCCTCTCGGCACCCGGCGGTGAAGTACTCGATGGCCTGAACCTCGTGCACCCCCTCGCAGGAGTTGCGAAGCTCGGCCCACCGCGTGAGGTAGTCGCGGGTCGACTCGTTGGGTCCTTGGACGCACAGGGAGAGCTGGCGGGGCTTGGGAGGCCGCTTGTACGTGCTGGTGAAGTTGCGGACGAAGACTTCCGTGAAGTCCAGCCAGCTATTGATGATGTAGGGCTTGAGGCTGTTGAGCCATGTGCGCGCCGTGACTTGCAGCATGAGGGGGACGTACTTCACAGCCACGCGCCGATTGCCGTTGGCTATGCTGACAGCAGTGGAGTAGTCGATGAGCCAATCTTCCGGCTTCACAGAGCCGTTGTACTTGGGCGTGTCTCTGGGGAGCGAGAACCCTTTGGGGAAGGGCTTGTCGCGGATGCGGGGGCCAAAGCATGGCGGGCCGACATCGTCTTCTTCTTCTAACGCCAGGGATCGAGCAAGGCGGTCGATCCAGTGGCGGGCGTCATTCTCGCCGACTCCTTCTCGGCGGCCTAGTCGGTCACCAAGAGTCGGGTGCGTGACTGGCGGCGGGGCGAGACGTCTCTCTCCTCGAGGCGGGGGAGGAGGCAGGTTTCCTTGGCGCTCCACCGCTCGAGGGCGGCCTTCCGCGTCGCGCTCGATGGTGACACGAGTCCGGCTGCGGCTAGCAGCCGGCTCCTTGTCTTTCTTCTGGCGGCCGCTGCTCGCAGTCGGCGAACGGGACGTCGCAGCGTGCTCTCGGCGCGGGGGATGACTATCGGCGCGGGCGCCGGCTTCATGCCACTCTGCAGCCGCGTCGATCAGCTGCTGGATCCGTCTTGTCATGTAGGGGAGCTCATCGGCTCCCAGCCCATTTAGCACTTCGGCGGCCGCCTGAGCGGCTCCCAGATTCTCGAGCGGGGTGGCGTAGATGGGGTGATCTGCCCCCAGCATGCTGGCAATAGCCGCGCCGCGCTTCTGGACGAAGCCAGCTCGGCTCGGCCCGCTAGGCGGCGGCGTACCGAAGGCGGCGCGGTCGACTTCGCGCTGGTGGGCCTCGGTGAGGCATCTCATGGAGGCTATCTTCTGGCCTTCCGCGATGAGGGCGAGGCGGCGTGCCTCCAGGGTCTCCGCGTCGGTGTCGGCCGGGATGGGGACAGAGAGGTCGTGCATCGCCGCTTGCAGGGCGTCGTGGGCATTCTCGCCCGAGTTGGCGACGTGGCTGATGACCAACACTTCGGTGACAGCGGTGCTGCCACTGTCAGCTCGAGGGAGAGGGTCGTCGAAGACCACCACGTCGGAGGGGTAGGCGTCGAGCGATGCCGTGTCGGAGTCGACGAGCATTGGGTCGGTGGAGCCGACCGACTCCACATCTGCAGTGGGCTCGCTAGAGACGTGGAGCTGGTCGAGGAGGCTGACGAGGCGGCTCTCGGGGTAGTCCGTGCCCGCGTCGGACGCGGGCTCGTCGGAGATGCGAGTCTCGCCGAGAATATCGGCGAGGCAGCTCGCCGCGCAGGCGTCGTCGACGCCTTGCAGCGCGTCGAGGCAAACGCCATCGGGCGCAGCAGGCTGGCTGCGCTCGCGGGGGAGGAAGAGGGTTCCTGTCCAGAACAGGTCTCCGGACGACGGTGCACCTGGCCCCATGGTGGGTGCCAAATGTCGGGTGGTAGGTGCGACATATGCCAACGGATGGCTTATCATAGTGGGTGCCAGTAAGACGTCGCCGGTGCCTGGAAACGGGATGAGGCGAAGACATGCACGCCGGCGAATCTTACCCAGGTTCGGGGCTCTCCGAGGAGATAACACCCCTAGTCCTGCTCTACGGGGTCTCCGCATGATCACTAAATCAGAAAGAGTGGCTACAACTGCTCCTAGAGCTGTTGGGTTCAAGGGAGAAGAAGAACAAGGCTAGCTCTTACTTCCCTCTCTCTATGGTGTGTGTGTAATGCTAAGAAGCCAACCCTTTGCATGGGTGCCCTGGGGGGTTTATATAGGCCTACCCCCCGGGGGTACAATTGTAATCTGGCTGGGCGCTGGTCCCAGCCGTCAGCGTCTACGCTCGCCGGCTTCTCCGCCGGCCGTTGGGGCCCGCCGACTGGTGGGTCCCGCCGGCTGCCGGCCTCTTGGTCGACCGGCCGGCCCCACCGCCTAGGGTCTTGTCGGCGGCTGCTTACTGTAGCCTCGCCCCTGATGACGAGGGCTTCGTTGAGGTAAGCGTGGCTACAGTGTGCCGCCTCGAGGGCTCTCACTGTAGCCTTACCTCGTCTTGTCTCCTTAATGTGGCTCATGCTTCGAGGAAGGGGGTAGCCGGCTTCTGGGGGCCGGCTACGCCCTCGGCCGACTGGGGGAGGCCGGGCCGCCTTCGCGCCTCTCTCTGGCTGAAGGGGCCCGCCACCGCGGGCCGTACTGGTGTCTGTCGTGGGTGACGTTGAGGCCTGCATGGCTACAGTGCCGAGCCGGACGGGAGATGGCCATCCCGTACGGCGTCCTGTGGCCATGCCCACCTCGGGCTTCGGGGGTAGTGGGTCGTACTGTGGCCACACCCCGTCTTGTCACCGTTATGTGGGTGTAGTTTTGGTGGTTGCAGTCTTGTCCTGCATCTTGGAGTCGGCGCTCTTCGTGGCCGGCTCTGGGAAGTCGGCGTTCTTCATGGCCGGCTCTGGGGAGTCGGCATCCTCTATGGCCGGCTCCCTGGAGTCGACCATCCTCTGGTTATCTTGGAGGGGAGGTTGCTGAGGCTGGGTTGTCTTCTGAGAGTCGGCTTCAAAGGTAGCCGGCCAAGGAAGGCGGCCCAATGCTTGAAATGCTTGAAGGCCCAAAGGCCTGATGATGCTTTGGAAGAGCCAGGGGCAGTCGATTAGGCTACCCGTGGCCATTTACTCCGACACGAGCTCATATCTTGGATTCGATCCACCATTGCCCCTCTGCTTGCTAGTGAGGACTTGGTACATTGGTGGTAGCGGACCACCTGGTTCACCCTGGCCACGATGCAAGGGGGCACCTCCTCGGCGATCATGTTGGTGCCTTTGTTGGATTCGAAATCATACAATGTTGTCTTCTTCGCCAATCGTGAGACCTAGCATTGATGTTCTGATCGACAAAATCAAGTTTAAGGCTCAACTGCGGGCGTGGGAAGGGGCGAGGGGTCTTGCCTCTATCCTCCCAGCGGTTTCCGTTGTGAAGTTATGCAACATTGTACTTGATGTCTTTGCCCGTCCAGGTTTTGTTGGGGAACGTAGCATTCCCTTTGTCATTCCCTTTGTCATCGGTATGTTACTTGCCCAAGATTTGATCATCGGTATCATTATACCTAGTTCAATATCGTTGCCGGCAAGTCTCTTTACTTGTTCTGTAATGCACCATCCCGCAACTAACTCATTAGTCATATTGCTTGGAAGGCTTATAGTGATGTGCATTACCGAGAGGGCCCAGAGATACCTCTCCGATACTCGGAGTGACAAATCCTAATCTCGATCTATGCCAACCCAACAAACACCTTCGGAGACACCTGTAGAGCATATTTATAATCACCCAGTTACGTTGTGACGTTTGATAGCACACAAGGTGTTCCTCCGGTATTCAGGAGTTGCATAATCTCATAGTCAAAGGAATATGTATAAGTCATGAAGAAAGCAATAGCAATAAAACTTAACGATCATTATGCTAAGCTAACGGATGGATCATGTCCATCAAATCATTCTCCTAATGATGTGATCTCGTTCATCAAATGACAACACATGTCTATGGTTAGGAAACTTAACCATCTTTGATTAACGAGCTAGTCTAGTAGAGGCTTAATAGGGACACTGTGTTTTGTCTATGTATCCACACCAAGTTTTCGGTTAATATAATTCTAGCATGAATAATAAAAATTTATCATGATATAAGGAAATATAAAATAACAACTTTATTATTGCCTCTAGGGCATATTTCCTTCAGTCTCCCACTTGCACTAGCACTAGTAGAAAACAGGGCATTGGTTCGGCCCTCGTAATACCATTAATCCCGGTTCGCTCATGAACCGGGACCAAAGGAGGCAACTGTCCCGGTTCGTGAGCCCATGGGGCCGGCCGGGCCACGTGGGCCATTGGTCCTGGTTCGTCTAGACCTTTTGGTCCCGGTTCCACGCACGAACCGAGACCAATGCGCCTCGCCCTGGCCCATGACCATTAGTCCCGGTTTGTGCCACAAACCAGGACTAAAGGGTTGGTCCTCGTTGCGGTCAGAAATTAGTCCCACCTCGCCAACCGAAGGGCGCTCACACCGGTTTATAAGCCCGTCCCTCTCTGCCTTGTTGAGCTCCTCTCAAAGTGAAAATAGATGCCCTTATACAGGGAATTTGACCTAAATTCAGAGTAAATTTCTTTGAAATTCATAGAAATTTATTATGAATTTAGGTTGAATTCTCTCTATAGGCGCATCTATGCTCATTTTTTTTATGTTGGGGTTGGTGATATTTACAGACTTTGTGTGTGTTGAATATGCACCATTCAAAATCAAGACAAGAATATGAAATCCCTTTGTAACACATGAGTTTTCGTCCGAAACCCTGATACTTCGAAAGAGATTGTCCATTTTGTTCATGAAGTGCATCCAGCTTTTGCCGTAACCCTCTCAACTTTTTAGCACATGCTATGTGGGTGAAATGATGATACCATGCCAACTTCAACCTTTTCAGAGCTCATTTGTAGGGCTTTTCAATTTCAGGGTCATTTAGTTCCAAACAATCCGTCACTGCATGAAAAATAACAAATGAAGTCAGAAAGGGTTGAAAATTGATGATGTGGCTTTGAATGGTGCATTTTGAACACACAAAAAGTCTGGAGTTCAAATAAGTTCAAGAAAATGAAATCCCTTTGTAACAGATGAGTTTTCCTCCGAAACCCTGATACTTCGAAAGAGATTGTCCATTTTGTTCACGAAGTGCATCCAGCTTTTG
>NC_057799.1:73017536-73030561 GCF_018294505.1 Triticum aestivum | reverse complement strand
AGTATCATTGAAACTAAAATTATATAAAATTGATGCAACTAAAATTATCAAAGTATTTTCTGTTCAAAATCATTAAAAGCAAAAAGAATTTTCATAAAGAATTTTTTTATTAGAAACTTTAATAGCAAAAAGAATTATCATAAAGTAAAATAAATAAGTAATTAGAAACAAAATAAAATAAAATAAATAAGTTTTTTGTTGTAAGTAGAAACAAAACAAAATAAATAAAACAAAAAAGAAAACAAAAAAACAGGCAAAAAATAAAAAATATGCCACCTACTGGGCCACCACAGCCTGAATACGACTAGAAACTCATCGATGGGCCAGGATTCAGGCCCGCAGAAGGCCCAGTAAGCCCATCAGGCATAGCAGTGACAATTAGGCCCGTAAGCCTGCAACGGAGAGGAGCTCGAGAGGGGTGCGGCAGTGGGGCTTATAAACCACTGTGCGCCCCTCTCAACTAGCGAGGTGGGACTAAACTTTCGACGCGGGCGCAGCAGCACAAGGCCTTTGGTCCCGGTTGGTGGCACCAACCGAGACTAAAGGTGTCCATTGGTACCAGTTCGTGGCACTAACCGGTACCAATGCCCCCCCTTTAGTCCCGGTTGGTGACACCAACCGGGACCAAAGGCCGCCGTTTGGTCCCGGTTGGTGGCACCAACCGGGACTAAAGGTGGCATTGGTACCAGTTGGTGCCACGAACCGGTACCAATGCTCTGGGTATATAAGTTGGACTTGTGAAATTTTTCATTCAGTTCGTCTTCCCCGCCCCGATGCCGCCGCCAGGCTGCCCCTTTGCGCCTCACCGTCGCCGTCGTCGCCCTGCCTCCGACGCCGTCCCATGCCGCCCAGACGCCGTCGCCGCCCCGCGCCCCCCTGCCTCCTCGTCGCCCGTCGCCGTGCCCCTCACCGTCGCCCCCATGCCCTGCCTCCTCGTCGATCGCCGCCCCCTTAGTGAGCTCATATGAATTTTCCTAATTTAGATGTGTAGTTAATTTATATGTGTAGTTAATTGAGTTGTTGTAATTTGTTCATAAATGAATATGCAAAAGTTAGAATTTTTTTCTGTTCGTAGATTTTTTTGTGATATTATTGTTGAATATGCAAATGTTTGTGTGTTCATATATATGCAAAGAATATGTCAATTTTTTCATAGAATTTTTATAATTTTTTTCTGTTGTAATTTTGTTCATAGAATTTTTATCTTGTTCATAGAATTTTTATGATTTTTTCTGTTGTAATTTTGTTCATATAATAAGAAGAGAAAGTGTTTAATAGAATTAGTTAGAAAAATAATAGAACTAGTTAAACTAGTTTATTTTTAGTATGTACTACTTTATTCTATTTATAGTAAGTGCTTAGTAGTTGAACTAGTTGATTTAATAAAACTAGTTTATTTTACTATAGAAGTAGTTTATTTTTAGCAAGAAAATTAATAGAACTAGTTTATTTTTTTAGTTAAAGCAATTATTCCTGCATCGACGTCGACGATGCCAATCCCGCATCCTCGTCGTCGACTCGGCGGAGGAGGCCGGCTTGATCAGAGGGGCCATGTCCGGGACTGGGCTCCGACGGGCTGGTTTTGGGAGGTGCTACCTTCCGGGGGGCGTAGGTTGGTGAGGAGCCAGCCCGTCATTGACCCGATCCTTGTTTGGTGGCGGTCGCGTGGGCCAGTGATGGTGCCGAGGCTTCCGGACACCGCGGAGGTGGTACGTCACCGTGTCAGCGAGGAGGACGAGCACGTCCATCGCTACATGGTTGCGTTGGAGTGCAGGTTCGACAATACCTGGCAGGTTCTTCAGGGATCTCACTGGAGCTATGATCCTGTGATTTCCTTCTCTTTGCGTATCCACCGCCCGCGCCGATACCCGTCGGGCGCTACGGTTCTAGCTGTACTAGCGATGCTATATGTATGATAGTATTCGAGGTGTATTAGTGATAATATTCGACGATGTACGGACGCATGGAGATGATATAGTTTTGCTTATAATTGAATGCATCCTAATTTGAATACTACTTTATTTTGTGATTTGATTTTGCTTATTGAATGCTCAAATTGGAAAACTACTCCTACTTTGAATGCTAAAATTGGATAGCACTATGCAAGGCGTATGCATATGATTAGTTGATAGCTTATAGGGTTTTTGTTTTCGCAGAAATCTAGGAGCCCCCTCCATCATCCCCGTCGTCGTCCCCATCACCGACCCCCTCCTACCTCGAGGTGAGACCAGCCACGAACCGGTTTTAGAAAGATAATTAAACGATATTTCGGGTTGACTTTAAGTCTATTGAATCTCCACCATATATGAGAGGACGAAGAATCCCGACTGTTGTCGTGGGGTAGCTTCTCCTTCGTTCCCGTGTGCTAGACAATTTGGTGTAATGCACTCGGGAACGAAAGGAAGGAGCTACCATCACCGACGGTCGCAAATGTCTGAGAGGAATCAGTGAGGGAGAGTTCCACCATATATATATGAGAGGACGAAGAATCCTGACTGTTGTCGTGGGGGTCGCTTCTCCTTCATTCCCGTGTGCTAGACATTTTGGTGTAATGCACTCGGGGATGAAAGGAGGAGCGACCATCACCAACGGTCGAATGTATACACCACGTGAGCTGAGAGTTTTCAAGAAAAGACTCGACGAACCGATAGTCAACCTGTGATGAATAATAATGATTTAACTTAGGTTTTTTAGTACATATATTTAATTGTAGATGGTTAATATTTGAATTATGAACATAGGAAATGTCGTACTCGGACGACGAAAGTCTCCCGTGGGAGTGCGACTGGTGCCACGACGACCGAGGTCTGTGCGACAGGCCTCACCTGGACGAAGATCGACGCTTCAGTATTAAGCTGGAGGAGACCTTCGATGTTGAAACGGTACGCAACGACGACAAGAGTTATTTTTTCGTAATTAAGCACGACTTCAACTATTTCAACATGTACTTTTCATCTTTTACAATCCGACTAGCTTATCCCATGCCATGCAAGACGCTACGTCTTGGAGAGGATGGGTTTTGAAGACCATGAAAGTATGGAAACAAAGAAAATTCACCTAAGGACCCATCATGATATAAATTTTGAAGTAAATCTGTATAATTCTGAGAGCGTAACCCATTTTGGTTGCAAAAATTGGGAAGCATTTTGCAAGATGTATGGTTTTGATGAGGATATGCTTGTCACCATGGATCTTGGTGATCCTGACATCGAGCAAGACAATATGGACATTTGGGTCCTTGTTGATACGCCTCCAATTCTACCGCTATGTGAGTTTCTCAAACATAGTTATTAGCTAATTTATATTGTTCATTTCAAAATAGTTGAGAGCTTATTTTCATTGACAGCTTATTTTGATTGTTCAAACAATGTGCGGAACATGGTAGACAGAACCTACTACACCGATGGCTCTGAGTTAACTTATAAGGAGAAAACTCATCTGGTCGGATTTTGTACTGATCTTGAGAATTACAATATCTATTGTAAAACTCCTCCACATTATGGTCAATACGTGCCACTAGTGCACGTGTTGAACTACGGTAACTACTATGGAGATACCCTGGTAAGATTTCTTACTATTACGACATCCGTGCATCTTTTGCATACTTCTAAAACTAGTACATCATTTCTAACTATGAAGTTATTACTATGTTTTTCAACAGATAATCCCAGAGGATTGTGTGCCTCATTTGATGTATCAGAATGGTAGCCTTGATGTTTTGAACATACAACCAGGTCATCCTACGAATCTCAACTGTCCATACCAGATTTCTAAAAGAAGTGGAGACATGAAAATCAAAGAATGGAAAAAATGTATGGACAGTCGCAAGGAGGTTCTTGGAAGCAAAAGGAAGCGAAGCGCAAAAATTGGAGACAGGATGATCTCCATTCTCCATAATGGAGAGTCGGGGTCTATATTGTTTTATGCTATTTTACCTTAAAGAGGGTATTTAGGTCCTACCTAATACTGATGATCATGTGCTAAGAACAATTAAGTAGGGTTGGTTCGATGACTATGAGGATGATGATCGTATGACTTGTTATTAATAACGAGTAGAAGTTGTATGATGATGATTAGTAGGACTTGTTATTATGATGATGCATGATGCGGGCATCAAGAGTTATTATATATCTCTCTTAGCTAGCTTACACACCCTAAATTACCCCCTAAACCCTCCCCCCTTTCAAAACAAAAAACAAAAACCCCAGCCACTGAAATGCTGACGCGTGGATGCCTTTTGGTCCCGGTTGGTGTCACCAACCGGGACCAAAGGCCCTCCTGCCTGGGCTGGCCGCAGCGGCCACGTGGAGGCCCACCTGTCCCGGTTCGTGTAAGAACCTGGACTAAAGGGCTAGGGCATTAGTAACGACCCTTTAGTCCCGGTTCAACAACCGGGACAAAAGGCCCTTACCAACCGCGACAGATGACCCTTTTTCTACTAGTGTAGAGTTAATAATCTAGTTCACATTGCCATGTGATTTAACACCAATAGTTCACATCTTTATGTGATTAACACCCATAGTTCACATCGCCATGTGACCAACACCCAAAGGGTTTACTAGAGTCAATAATCTAGTTCACATCGCTATGTGATTAACACCCAAAGAGTACTAAGGTGTGATCATGTTTTGCTTGTGAGAGAGGTTTAGTCAATTGGTCTGCCACATTCAGATCCGTATGTATTTTGCAAATTTCTATGTCTATAATGCTCTGCACGGAGCTACTCTAGCTAATTGCTCCCATGTTCAATACGTATCTAGATTGAGACTTAGATTCATCTAGATCAGTGTCAAAGCTTGCATCGACGTAACTCTTTACGACAAACTCTTTATCACCTCCATAATCGAGAAACATTTCCTTAGTCCTCTAAGGATAATTTTTGACCGCTGTCCAGTGATCTGCTCCTGGATCACTATTGTACCCCTTGCTAAACTCATGTCAAGGTACACAATAGGTCTGGTATACAACATGACATACTTTATAGAACCTATGGCTGAGGCATAGGGAATGACTTTCATTCTCTCTCTATCTTCTGCCGTGGTCGGGCTTTGAGTCTTACTCAATTTCACACCTTGTAACACAGGCAAGAAACTCTTTCTTTGACTGTTCCATTTTGAACTACTTCAAAATCTTGTCAAGGTATGTACTCATTGAAAAAACTTATCAAGCGTCTTGATCTATCTCTCTAGATCTTGATGCTCAATATGTAAGCAGCTTCACCGAGGTCCTTCTTTGAAAAACTCCTTTCAAATACTCCTTTATGCTTTGCAGAATAATTCTACATTATTTCCGATCAACAATATTTCCTGTGGTCGGGCTTTGAGGCTTACTCAACTTCACATCTTACAATACAGGCAAGAACTCCTTTGACTCATCCATTTTGAACTCCTTCAAAATCTTGTCAAGGTATGTACTCATTGAAAATCTTATCAAGCGTTTTGATCTATCTCTATAGAACTTGATGCCCAATATATAAGTAGCTTCACCGAGGTCTTTCTTTGAAAAAATCCTTTCAAACACTCCTTTATGCTTTCCAGAAAATTCTACATCATTTCCGATCAGCAATATGTCATTCACATATACTTATCAGAAAGGCTGTAGTGCTCCCACTCACTTTCTTGTAAATACAGGCTTCACCGTAAGTCTGTATAAAACTATATGCTTTGATCAACTCATCAAAGCGTATATTCCAACTCCGAGATGCTTGCACCAGTCCATAGATGGATCGCTGGAGCTTGCACACTTTGTTAGCACCTTTAGGATTGAGAAAACCTTCTGGTTGCATCATATACAACTCTTCTTTAATAAATCCATTAAGGAATGCAGTTTTGACATCCATTTGCCATATTTCATAAAATGCGGCAATTGCTAACATGATTCGGACAGACTTTAAGCATCGATACGAGTGAGAAAATCTCATTGTAGTCGACACCTTGAACTTGTCAAAAACCTTTTGCGACAATTCGAGGTTTGTAGATAGTAACACTACTATCAGCGTTTGTCTTCCTCTTAAAGATCCATTTATTCTCAATGGCTCGGCAATCATCGGGCAAGTCAATCAAATTCCATACTTTTTCTCATACATGGATCCTATCTCAGATTTCATGGCCTCAAGCCATTCATCGGAATCTGGGCTCATCATCGCTTTCTCATAGTTCGTAGGTTCATCATGGTCTAGTAACATGACTTCCAGAACATGATTACCGTACCACTCTGGTGCGAAACGTACTCTGGTTGACCTACGAGGTTCGCTAGTAACTTGATCTGAAGTTTCATGATCATCATCATTAACTTCCTCACTAGTTGGTGTAGGCATCACGGGAACGGTTTTCTGTGATGAGAAACTTTCCAATTCGAGAGAAGGTACAATTACCTCATCAAGTTCTACTTTTCTCCCACTCACTTCTTTTGAGAGAAACTCCTTCTCTAGAAAGAATCCATGCTTAGCAACAAAAAATCTTGCCTTCGGATTGTGATAGAAGGTGTACCCAACAGTTTCTGTTGGGTATCCTATGAAGACACACTTCTCCGATTTGGATTTGAGCTTATCAGGATGAAACTTTTTCACATAAGCATCGCAACCCCAAACTTTAAGAAACAACAACTTAGGTTTCTTGCCAAACCATAGTTCATACGGTGTCGTCTCAACGGATTTAGACGGTGCCCTATTTAACGTGAATGCAGCTGTCTCTAATGCATAACCCCAAAACGATAGTGGTAAATCGGTAAGAGACATCATAGATCGCACCATATCAAATAAAGTACTGTTACGATGTTCAGACACACCATTACGCTGTGGTGTTCCAGGTGGCGTGAGTTGTGAAACTATTCCACATTGTTTTAAATGAAGGCCAAACACGTAACTCAAATATTCGCCTCCGCAATCAGATCGTAGAAACTTTATTTTCTTGTTATGATGATTCTCCACTTCACTCTGAAATTCTTTGAACTTTTCAAATGTTTCAGACTTGTGTTTGATCAAGTAGATATACCCATATCTGCTCAAATCATCCGTGAAGGTGAGAAAATAACGGTACCCACCGCGAGCCTCAACACTCATCGGACCGCATACAGGGAGTAAGTCAAAATAGAAAAAACTCACATTGGGTTTAGGGATAATCAGGCTCGAACTGATGACTTCCACCATGTCAAGGTGACACTCTACCGTAAAAAAATATGCGAGGCGTTCTCAATTAGGGGAAATTTTTGAATTAGACCGGCTACTTTGAAATCTGATGGTGTTTTTCGCAGCAGTCCAAGGGGTTGGTTCACTTTTGGTCATGCTACCTTTGCTTTGCTCTTCTTTTTCGGACACATTTGGCATGGCGCTAGAACAGTATGTATTATTTTCGATATGTCATTGGCTCGCTCCATTGTTCCGGAGAACGGAGTTTTAGTCATCTTGCCCATGAGGCATGGTTCGCAAGTATCAAATGATTCATAATCAAGTAATTCCAAAAATCCATCCATATGGAGTTTCTTCATGCGCTTTACACCAATATGACCTAAACGGCAGTGCCACAAATATGTTGCACTATCATTATTAACTTTGCATCTTTTGGCATCAATATTATGAATATGTGTATCACCACGATCGAGATTCAGTAAACCATTTACATTGGGTGTATGACCATAGAAGATTTTATTCATGTAAACAGAACAACAATTATTCTCTGACTTAAATGAATAACCCTATTGCAATAAACATGATCCAATCATATTCATGCTCAACGCAAACACCAAATAACATTTATTTAGGTTCAACACTAATCCCGAAGGTAGAGGGAGTGTGCGATGGTGATCTTATCAACCTTGGAATCACTTCCAACACACATCGTCACCTCGCCCTTAACTAGTCTATGTTCATTCTGTAACTCCTGTTTCGAGTTACTAATCTTAGCAACTGAACTAGTATCAAATACCCAGGGGCTATTACGAACACTAGTAAGGTACACAATAATCTGTATATCAAATATACCTTTGTTCACTTTTCCATCCTTCTTATCCGCCAAATGTTTGGGGCAGTTCCATTTCCAGTGACCATTTCCTTTGTAGTATAAGCACTCAGTTTCAGGTTTGGGTCCAGCTTTGGGCTTCTTCTCAATGGCTCGCCGATCATCGGGCTTGCCAAATGTTCATAACGTCTGCATCTGCTCTTGCAATAGGTCCGTCACCTAGCGGTGCATCAAGGACATAATTCTTCTGTGTAGCAATGAGGATAATCCTCAGATCATGGACCCATTCCGCATCATTGCTACTATCATCTTTCAAATTATTTTTCTCTAGGTACATATAAAAAATAAACGGGGAGCTACATCGCGAGCTATTGATCTACAACATAATTTACAAATACTATCAGGACTAAGTTCATGATAAATTAAGTTCAATTAATCAAATTCATTAAGAACTCCCACTTAGATAGACATCCCTCAAGTCATCTAAATGATACATGATCCAAATCAACTAAACCATGTCCGTGAGATGGAGTAGTTTTCAATGGTGAACATCTCTATGTTGATCATATCTACTATATGATTCATGTTCGATCTTTCGATCTCAGTGTTCCGAGGCCATATCTGCATATGCTAGGCTCGTCAAGTTTAACCCGAGTATTCTGCATGTGCAAAACTGGCTTGCACCCGTTGTATGTGAACGTAGAGCTCATGACACCCGATCATCACGTGGTGTCTCGGCACGACGAACTGTAGCAACGGTGCATACTCAGGGAGAACACTTATACCTTGAAATTTAGTGAGGGATCATCTTATAATGCTACCGCCGTACTAAGCAAAATAATATGCATAAAAGATAAACATCACATGCAATCAAAAGATGTGACATGATATGGCCATTATCATCTTGTGCCTTTGACCTCCATCTCCAAAGCACCATCATGGTCTCCATCATCACCGGCTTGACACCTTGATCTTCATCGTAGCATCGTTGTCGTCTCGCCAACTATTGCTTCTACGACTATCGCTACCGCTTAGTGATAAAGTAAAGCAATTACATGGCGATTGCATTTCATACAACAAAGCGACAACCATAAGGCTCCTGCCAGTTGCCGATAACTTTTACAAAACATGATCATCTCATACAACAATTTATATCTCATCACGTCTTGGCCATATCACATCACAACATGCCCTGCAATAACAAGTTAGACGTCCTCTACTTTGTTGTTGCAAGTTTTACGTGGCTGTTACGGGCTTCTAGCAAGAACCGTTCTTTCCTACGCATCAAAAACCACAACGATTTTTCGTCAAGTGTGCTGTTTTAACCTTCAACAAGGACCGGCCGTAGTCAAACTCGATTCAACTGAAGTTGGAGAAACAGACACCCGCCAGCCACCTGTGTGCAAAGCACGTCGGTAGAACCGGTCTCATGAACGTGGTCATGTAATGTTGGTCCGGGCCGCTTCATCCAACAATACCGCCGAATCAAAGTAAGACGTTGGTGGTAAGCAGTATAACTATTATCACCCACAACTCTTTGTATTCTACTCCTGCATATCATCTACGCATAGACCTGGCTCTGATTGTTGGGGAACATAGTAATTTCAAAATTTCCCTATGCACATGCAAGATCATGGTGATGCATAGCAACGAGAGGGGAGAGTGTTGTCCACGTACCCTCGTAGACTGAAAGCGGAAGCGTTAGCACAACGCGGTTGATGTAGTCGTACGTCTTCACGATCCGACCGATCCAAGTACCGAACGTACGGCACCTCCGAGTTCAGCACACGTTCAGCTCGATGACGTCCCGCGAACTCTGATCCAACAGAGCTTCACGGGAGAGTTTTGTCAGCACGACGGCATGATGACGGTGATGATGTTGCTACCGATGCAGGGCTTCGCCTAAGCACCACTACGATATGATCGAGGTGGAATACGGTGGAGGGGGGCACCGCACACGGCTGGGAGAGATCAACAGATCAACTTGTGTGTCTAGAGGTGCCCCCTGCCTCCGTATATAAAGGAGCAAGGGAGGAGAGGCGGCCGGCCAAGGAGGGCGCGCCAAGGGGGGAGTCCTACTCCCACCGGGAGTAGGACTCCTCCTTTCCTTGTTGGAGTAGGAGAAGGGAAGGAAGGGAGAGAGGAGGAGAAGGAAAAAGGGGGGCGGCGCCCCCCTCCTTGTCCAATTCGGACTAGAGGGGGAGGGGGCGCGCGGCTTGTGACGCCCTCGATTCAATCGTACACTAATCATACACGCATATGTGTACGATCAAGATCAAGGACTCACGGGAAGATATCACAACACAACTCCAGACACAAATTAAAATAATACAAGCTTTATATTACAAGCCAGGGGCCTCAAGGGCTCAAATACATAAGCTTGAATACACAAGAGTCAGCGGCAGCAACAATATCTGAGTACAGACATCAGTTAGACAAATTTGCCTTAAGAAGGCTAGCACAAAGCAACACGATCGAAGAGTCAAGGCCTCCTGCCTGGGAGCCTCCTAACTACTCCTGGTCGTCGGTGGCCTCCACGTAGTAGCAGGCATCAGCGGTGGCATCTGGCTCTTGGGCTCCGACATTTGGGTGCATCAACCGGAAAGAAGAAGAAAGGGGGGAAGGGGCAGCAAAGCAACCGTGAGTACTCATCCAAAGTACTCGCAAGCAAGTATCTACACTACATATGCATCGATATCAATGAAAAGGGTTGTATATGTGGACTGGACTGCAGAATGCCAGAAGAGAAGGGAAAGCTTAGCCTATCGAAGACTAGCATCTTCTGGAAACCACCATCTTGCAGCAACAGGAGGGAGTAGAGTAGCATAAAGTAAAGTAGTAGAAGTGTTATCAACCTCGGCCAGAGATCCTTTCTCGACTCCCTGCGAGAAAGCAATCTCATAGCCATACTATCCAGTTATCATCACAATCCATTCCTCATCACAAGTATCCAGTTCTAGTTGTATCGATCGGGATACAACTCCAAGTGTCCTTTACCGTAGGACAGGCTATCGATAGATGTTTTCCTCCCTGCAGGGGTGCACCAACTTACCCACCACGCTCGATTAACTCCGGCCGGACACACTTTCCTGGGTCATGCCCGGCCTCGGCCAAACAATACGCCGCAACCCGACCTAGGCTTAATAGAGAGGTCAGCACGCCAGACTAAACCTATGCCCCCAGGGGTCATGGGCCATCTCCCCTGGAACTTCTGCACGTTGCGTACGCGGCCGGTGAGCAGACCTAGCTACCTCCTTTAAAAAGGCAGGTGCTTACCAGTCCAACCCGGCGCGCGCCGCTAAGTCGCTGACGTCTATTAAGCTTCGTCTGATGCATACGACGCATAACGTCCATACTATGCCCACGTGATGGTTAGTGCTATCAGGCCAGAGGCCCCTCGGATCAAATATCCAAATCGTAGTGGATTAGGAGCACGCGGTAACAAGCAGAGACTCAAGAAAGATGTGACCCCGTTGCCCCGTCTTGAGGACTTGCGGCAAGGGCTAGAAATGCCCGGCCACGCCTCGTAATTATCTCGCGGGCACCCTCGAGGTCAACCCGTCTCCACATCACTCGCAAATATGCTCGCGCGGGTACCCCTCAAGGCCGACCCGTCTTTAGTAACATGGTTCAGTGTAAAGTCATAATAACCATAGGAACCGTGTGTCTAACACCAAGGGGAAAACCTGAGGAATCACCCTTGATGGATTCCACTCGATGTAATCATCAAGGTGAACGTAAGAGGAACCACCCCCGAGGTTCAAACTTGAGGGGTTGCACGACAGAGTCGTATCAGAAGTGGTTAAGGTGGAATCACCCTCGATGACCCGACCGAATTGCTACACTACAGGGTTAACATCAGAAGTGCTATAGAGGTCTCACCCTCGGCACTCGATAGTAACCCAGTAGTGTCGAGCAACTAAGGGGAAAGTGATGTGCGGTGTCGGGGCCTTGTCTTCGATCCCATTGATCGGGTCCTCGATCCCGTTGATCGGGTCTTCGATGATGAAGCAGGGGCAACAAGGACAAGGTGGGGGTCACTGATGGATCACTAACCAACCTATACTAAGCAGTTTAGGATAAGCAGGTAAGGTACAATGAGCAGGTTACAAAAGCAGGCTATGCATCAGAATAGGAGCAAACAATAACAGTAGCAAAATCTAATGCAAGCATGAGCGAATGGAATGGGCAATATCGGAATGATCAAAGGGGGGGCTTGCCTAGAAGCTCCGCTAAAAGGGAAGAAGGGGTCTTCGTCGATGTAGTCGATCACATGGGCATCCTCAGCGGTCTCGAGGTCTATTGGAGAAGGAGAGGGGGAAGAAACAGAAAATATAAGGCACACAGATGCATGACATGACAATAAGCAGCACTAGGCGTGTTCTAACGTAGTGCTACACGATACCGACAAAGGGGGATAACATCCGAGGATGAATTCCCGGCATTAGGCGGATTCCGAACAAAGGAAAAGAGGGGGAAAGTTCCAAGTTCAGCATGCTAGGGGCATGTGACAGAGGAACGGACCGCGTATTCGGATTCGTTGGATTTTTCTGAGCAACTTTCATGTAGAAAACATTTTCATCCGTGTTACGCTTTATTTTCTATGAATTATTAAAGTTTTAGCAATATTCTGAAATTATTACTAATTATTTAAATTGAACATTATCCAGAACGGTGAAAGGTGATGTCAGCATGACATCACCATGACGTCAGTAGGTCAAACCCACCTGACCAGAGTCAAACCTGGCCCATGGGTCGAGCGGGACCCACCTGTCATGGCTAACTAAACGGGGTTAATTAGATTAGTTAATTGATTAAGTTAATTAAACACAATTAATTAGGTTAATAAATTAATTAATGTTTTTATTTATTTATTTTTTAAGGGGGCGTGGGGCCCCAACGTCAGCGGCCCACGGGGCCTAAACGGGCGACGGGTTACGCGCGTGTGGGTGCGGGGCGCACCCAGGCGCCCATCACGCGGGGGGGAAGCGAGGCTGGCCGGTTGGGGCTCCTTCCGGTAGCGGCGAGGCCATGGCAGGGCGGCGCCGGGGCGCGGCGCGGGCGAGCGCC
>NC_057799.1:73010208-73017382 GCF_018294505.1 Triticum aestivum | reverse complement strand
GGCGACCGGCGCAGAGGCGCCACGGGGGCGGCAGGGGAGCGCGAGCGTGGAGCGACGAGCGGCACGAGCAGGGCGGGCGGCGGGGCGCTGGAAGGCAGTGGCTGGCACGGGGCTGGACGAACGGCGGCAGCACCTGATCTAGAAGCAGCAGACCGCGCGTGGGAGGAGAGGAGGAGCAGGGGGGCCGTGCGGGTGCGAGGCGAGCAGCGGCGGTTGCAGCCGCGCAGCAGCAAGAGCTACGGCGGGGCTCAACAGGAAGGGTGCGGCCGGACGGACTTCGGGCCTGCAGCGCGGCGCAGGCAGTAGCAGTAGTAGAGGACGCGAGCGACGGCAGCAGCAAGCGCAAAACGAAGAGCAGCACAACATCAGCTAGCAGGAGCAGGGGCGTGGCGTGGGTGTGCGCGGGACGACACGATGTCTACGGCGGAAGATAGCCTACGGGGCACGAGAAGAATTAAGGGGAGGTTGAGGAGGAGACGGGGCTCACAGTGAGCACGAAGGCGAGGTCGGGGGAGGCCGGAGGTGGACCGGAGCGGTGGCAATCGACGCCGGACGCCGGCGATGTACGCGTTGAAGACGAGGTCGATGGCGAGTGTACGGGCCGTCCTTGCTCGATTCAGAGCTCAGGGTAGATGAAGTAGACCGCGACGGTTCTCCTGGACCTCTTGGCGCGACGAGGGGAGGCCGGTGGCCGCGGGATCGACGCGACGATGGTGGTGTCGGGTGGGTGTGGGGGAGAGAGCAACAACGCGGGGAGGGGGGAAGATTGAGGGCTAGGGTTTGTTCCAGGGCGAGGAGGGGTCTCTTATCCTCTCGGGGCACCGGCGGATGGCTGCCCCCGTGGCCATCGGCGCCATGGACGTGCGCCCGGCGTCCACGGGGGCTTCTGTGAACAGAGGAAGATGGAGATGGGAGGTGGGCTGGGCCGGCACACTGTGCACTCATGGCCCATGTGCGCAGTGGGCTGGCTTGTTTTTCTTTTTATTTAAAACAGAGAGGAAATGAATTATTTGGGCAGTCTATTGACTCGGGAAAAACTTGGGAAGTGTCCCATTAAATCCCTGGGGGGTTTAGACACTTCCACAAAAAGTTTGGGCATGTTTGGAATTCATTTGAATTTTTTGAAAAAAAGAACAGGGCATTTAAAGTGTTGTTTTGGCACTATTTTAAATGCTTAGTCCCATATGAGTTGAAGATGATGTTGTTTTCCTTAACAGCATTTGTTTTGGAATATTTGCTAGAAGATGAACATTTTAGTTTTGCAGTTTGAAGAAATAAATATTTGCTTTATTTCAAGTATGAATTTGAAGAAGTTGGGTTTGGGACAAGTGGCATTTTGACTTAGTGAAATATGCGCACATGGACCATTAATTAGCTTGATGATAGGGTTAGCATCTGGGGATGTTACAAATCTCCTCCACTACAAGAAATCTCGTCCCGAGATTTAAGTGGGGAAGTAAAGAGTAACTTTGGGAGAATTGACCCTTATAGGGTTAATTATCTGGTGAACAATTCAGGGAATGAGGCAGAAGTATCTATTGAGTTAAACTTAATAAAACATCGAGAGCAAAGTATGATGGTACAATAGGAAGTTCAACTGAATGAACAACGATTGATACTTGAACAGAGTGTGAGAAAGGGGGTTCAGAGCATCGGGAATAGATCATCTCTCGGAAGGTGGCTCGTGACATGATATGAAGCCAAGTGTAAAGAATATTTCGGCATCAAGGTTATACAGGAGAGTCAGGTTTCGATCCTGTGGAACTGTGGGTTATGGGCCCACCATATGGGTTAAAAAGTAGGAAGGGTGCTGACATCTTGCACGGTCATGATAGCAAGGCATGTTAGAGGATAGCCTGTCAGTTATGTTGGCAACGACGTTGGTACCAAGGGCGAGGGACGAAGAGAACCATTTTCCTGCTCGTTGAAACGAGGCAGACCAATAGGCAAAGTTCTCGTCCATCGGTGGTTATCGGAATGTCATCAACAATAGTAACAGGGTCTTACTGACAGAGTTGGGCACCGAGGTGCTTACTTAAGCAGGGATTTATTACTGCTTAGAACATAAAATTTATAATAGAGGTTAATCAAACCAACGGAAAGGAAAATGTGTCTATCAAACTTAACAGACCAATGGAAAGGAAAATATGTTTATACACAAGATTTAGGAGTGTATCTTTTCCCAAGGAAAAGTAGAGCATGATATACATGTTAGATCAACAAGTACATCACCATTTGGATAAAGGGGCAAAGGGAATTCATGATGTTATCCATACAACGTGTTTGGATAATAGAGCAAGAAACATTTGGCAATGCACTTCCAATGTTCTTGTTGTTGTTCGACGTACCACAGTCATGCTTCGAGGTAACATTAACAGGGTGTTTCAAGCAAGATTGAATCTGAAGGTCACAAGAAGTACAAAGGAACAATTCCAAGAATGTCAAGGAATGTAAGATATAACCAAAACATGACCAAGTATGTATTGGCAGGAAGTCAAGGATGGTGTCAATGACAACACGAATCATCGACGGGCAAGGATGGTATTCCTCATCATGAATTTGATTGATAGCCTGAGACAAGTCAGTATATTGATGGGGATAACGACAGATTTTGTCGAGGTACTATGAAGAGGCTATCGAACAGCAACGACATCAAGCAAAAGGAATGATGAAGCGAAAGGTTATTGGAACCACGGATGCGACACAAGCTCGAAATCAAGCTTGTTGTTTGAGGTGAAATGATAAGATGAGGAAGATCGACATAAGCTTAGCTCATCATCGGAAGTTGTGCTCCGGGAAGAAGGACCGGGTAGCACAGTTAAAATTAGCTCCATAATGATATAGCCGATCAGGATAGGAATGATGTGATGGAGTATCATTCCAATGAGAATTCACAAGAGGTAGTGCAATGACACAATATCCTTGAGATAACAGGGGGCAATACTCGAGGTAGATCAAAATAGAGGTTGGACAGATGAAATGATCTGCAGAAGACAAGTATTTTAACTTGTCCGGGAAATGGAATCAAGGAGAAAATATGGTCGGAACCACGATTGCAAAGAATCAATTTAAAGATGCAAGATGAGCTTATACCAAGGGAACATTTGATTATAAGAGAAGCTTCCATGATAAGATCTACATCGTGTCTATGGGCATGAACACAAAGGTTCAAGGTCGACTCCCACTTCTCGCTTTCGATGAAATTGTAGTGTTGAAATTATATCTGGTAAAACACCAGAAGAGTATGACTCAGGAAAACTCTCGGGTTCACCCGGATCAGAGGAGGCATAGGTCCAACCCATCGGGGCATCTTAGGAACATATATCACCAACTTCAAAACTAGTTAACACCAGCTCGAAAGTAGAGCATGGTTGACAATAAGCAGAGGAAACAATTTACCGAAGGCAATATGTATCAGGGGAAAATTCACAAGGTGATAGAATATGAAGAACACTGTCAGATAAAATCCAACAAAGGACCTGGCGATTCATGACGGAGTTGATGTGAGTATCAGTATTCAACCAGAAGAATAAGAAATGCAAGGGCGCCGGTTTATGGTAACATCTGAATAATTCGATGCTTAAATACAAGAAGATTTGATTTCTAGATCGGTGTATCAGAATCAGATGCTCCGATCGAAGATGGATAGGTTGAATAGACTTAGAGGCACACCGATCGAATCTTGATTCGGCAAGAACCAGCTCATATCCGGAATGATGTCTGAGCCGGAAAGAAAATTCATATGGATCAATTGATGACTATGAGTAGTCGCACATACGTTGAATTCATAGGAACGGAATGACAAACACAAAGGTTTTTAATAAATATTGCTAGACATATGGAATTAACCATAATACAAGCAGGCAAGGTGAATCAAAAGTAAAAGGCTGCGGAGGATTTTTGGGAGATTAGATAGCATTTCAAAGTATTTTGGAAAGCACGTGAACAACTGGGGAGGAACGGACCCCGGGTAAGTAAATTATCCATAGTGCAAAAAGAAGCTGCCAAGCATAAGGCACAAAGGATTCTCGGAACAACGGAAAGTGTTAGGGGTAACTTGTAACAACAAGAGCAACTGGGGATGAAGGTACAAACGGCAAGGATGTTATCCATGGGGACTTATCGGTGGTCAGGAACTGCAAAGCAGTGGGCACAGGGTCTCGGGAAACATCGAGGAGTATCCACAGAATCTTCTGGCGAAGCAAGCGATCATCGATAATGTCGGGGCTCTCCGGGAGGAAGTGGGTACGAGAGCCTAATGTCAGAGTTAGTAAAATGTTTAACCCGAATAGACGAGAGATCAGAGTCCCAGAGTATAGACAAGGAATAAAAGATCCTAATACCAGCCAATGGCGACGTGGGCTCGTAAGCCACACAGCCAAGTTAGTAAAACAGTTTTGGACGACTAGACTCAACTTCGGCTAAGGAGTTGGAAAGGGGGCTACCTACAGGCAGTTGGCTCTGATACCAACTGGTGACACCCTCGATTCAATCGTACACTAATCATACACGCAAATGTGTACGATCAAGATCAAGGACTCACGGGAAGATATCACAACACAACTCCAGACACAAATTAAAATAATACAAGCTTTATATTACAAGCCAGGGGCCTCAAGGGCTCGAATACATAAGCTTGAATACACAAGAGTCAGCGGCAGCAACAATATCTAAGTACAGACATGAGTTAGACAAATTTGCCTTAAGAAGGCTAGCACAAAGCAACACGATCGAAGAGGCAAGGCCTCCTTCCTGGGAGCCTCCTAACTACTCCTGGTCGTCGGCGGCCTCCATCTAGTAGCAGGCATCGGCGGTGGCATCTGGCTCCTGGGCGACATCTGGCTGCATCAATCGGAAAGAAGAAGAAAGGGGGAAAGGGGGCAGCAAAGCAACCGTGAGTACTCATCCAAAGTACTCGCAAGCAAGGATCTACACTACATATGCATCGGTATCAATGAAAAGGGTTGTATCTGTGGACTGGACTGCAGAATGCCAGAAGAGAAGGGAAAGCCTAGCCTATCGAAGACTAGCATCTTCTGGAAACCACCATCTTGCAGCAACAGGAGGGAGTAGAGTAGCATAAAGTAAAGTAGTAGAAGTGTTATCAACCTCGGCCAGAGATCCTTTCTCGACTCCCTGCGAGAAAGCAATCTCAGAGCCATACTATCCAGTTATCATCACAATCCATTCCTCATCACAAGTATCCAGTTCTAGTTGTATCGATCGGGATACAACTCCAAGTGTCCGTTACCGTAGGACAGGCTATCGATAGATGTTTTCCTCCCTGCAGGGGTGCACCAACTTACCCACCACGCTCGATTAACTCCGGCCGGACACACTTTCCTGGGTCATGCCCGGCCTCGGCCAAACAATACGCCGCAACCCGACCTAGGCTTAATAGAGAGGTCAGCACGCCAGACTAAACCTATGCCCCCAGGGGTCATGGGCTATCTCCCCGGGAACTCCTGCATGTTGCGTATGCGGCCGGTGAGCAGACCTAGCTACCTCCTTTAAAAAGGCAGGTGCTTACCAGTCCAACCCGGCGCGCGCCGCTAAGTCGCCGACGTCTATTAAGCTTCGGCTGATGCATACGACGCAGAACGTCCATACTATGCCCACGTGATGGTTAGTGCTATCAGGCTAGAGGCCCCACGGATCAAATATCCAAATCGTAGTGGATTAGGAGCACGCTGTAACAAGCAGAGACTCACGAAAGATGTGACCCCGTTGCTTCGTCTTGAGGACTTGCGGCAAGGGCTAGAAATGCCCGGCCACGCCTTGTAATTATCTTGCGGGCACCCTCCAGGTCAACCCGTCTCCACATCACTCGCAAATATGCTCGCGCGGGTACCCCTCAGGGCCGACCCATCTTTAGTAACATGGTTCAGTGTAAAGTCATAGTAACCATAGTAACCGTGTGTCTAACACCAAGGGGAAAACCTGAGGAATCACCCTTGACGGATTCCACTCGATGTAATCATCAAGGTGAACGTAAGAGGAACCACCCCCGAGGTTCACACTTGAGGGGTTGCACGACAGAGTTGTATCGGAAGTGGTTAAGGCGGAATCACCCTCGATGACCCGACCGAATAGCTACACTACAGGGTTAACATCAGAAGTGCTGTAGAGGTCTCACCCTCGGCACTCAATAGTAACCTTGTAGTGTCGAGCAACTAAGGGGAAAGTGATGTGCGGTGCCGGGGCCTGGTCTTCGATCCCGTTGATCGGGTCTTCGATGATGAAGCAGGGGCAACAAGGACAAGGTGGGGGTCACTGATGGATCACTAACCAACCTATACTAAGCAGTTTAGGATAAGCAGGTAAGGTACAATGAGCAGGTTACAAAAGCAGGTTGTGCATCAGAATAGGAGCAAACAATAACAGTAGCAAAATCTAATGCAAGCATGAGAGAATGGAATGGGCGATATCGGAATGATCAAAGGGGGGGCTTGCCTGGAAGCTCCGCTGAAAGGGAAGAAGGGGTCTTCGTCGATGTAGTCGATCACATGGGCATCAGCAGCGGTCTCGAGGTCTATCGGAGAAGGAGAGGGGGAAGAAACAGCAAATATAAGGCACACAGATGCATGACATGACAATAAGCAGCACTAGGCGTGTTCTAACGTAGTGCTACACGATACCGACGAAGGGGGATAACATCCGAGGATGAATTCCCGGTGTTAGGCGGATTCCGGACAAAGGAAAAGAGGGGGAAAGTTCCAAATTCAGCATGCTAGGGGCATGTGACAGATGAACGGACCACGTATTTGGATTCGTTAGATTTTTCTGAGCAACTTTCATGTAGCAAACATTTTGATCCGAGTTATGGTTTATTTTCTATGAATTATTAAAGTTTTAGCAATATTCTGAAATTATTACTAATTATTTAAATTGAACATTATCCAGAACAGTGAAAGGTGATGTCAGCATGACATCACCATGACGTCAGTAGGTCAAATCCAGCTGACCAGAGTCAAACCTGGCCTGTGGGTCCAGCGGGACCCACCTGTCATGGACTAAGGCTAACTAAACATGGTTAATTAGATTATTTAATTGATTAGGTTAATTAAACACAATTAATTAAGTTAATTAATATTTTTATTTAAAAGTTTTATTTCTTTTTTAAGGGGGCGTGGGGCCCCAACGTCAGCGGCCCACGGGGCCTAAACGGGCGACG